>NC_044984.1:2309951-2467970 GCF_008728515.1 Papio anubis
CAGCACAGTGCCTGGTAGACAGCAGGTACCCAATACGTGTCTATTACACCGAAATGTTTATTGGCACGTGGTCTGAAGATGGTGCCAGGGAATCTTGTGAAAATGCAATTCTGATTCAGGAGATCCAGGATGGGGATCCAAGATGATGCATTTGGAACAAGCTCCCAGAGGATGCTGCCGTTTGTCCGAATCCTGGGCCTCACTTTCAATAGAAAGGGCCTAGGACATGCAGAGTTAGCAGCAGCTACTTGTTCTTCATTCATGCAGACCTGAAGCTGTTTGCAAGGGTGTTAGCAGATATTAGATATGGCCGGTGGGGAGGAGTAAGGAGGGCCTTGGCTATGCCTTTTTCCAAGATCCAGGAGCTGGATGCCCAGAGATCTCATCCCTGGCTTCGTTGTCCACTGAAAACAAAAATCAACAGTATACCCGGGTGAGGAGAGAGACCAGCCAAGCACATCTTTCAACAGCTCTTAACTTGCTTGGCCCCAGCCATGAAACAGGAACCCGCCATCCCCCTAGCTCAGCCCCGGCCCTCAGGAAGTGCCGGGGACTCTGCCGGGCTGTGTGAGTGAGGGGCCGATGACTTTCAGATGTTGGGGCTTCAGCGGGGGAGTGGGGTAAGCCGGGGAGAGGGAGCATTTTTTTGTGAATATTTTACCCACGGGAAAAGCTGAATTCTCTAGAGCAGAGCTCTGGATTTTTTTTTTTTTTTTTTTTTTAGGTAGTGGGAAGTGAGTTACTGGAATTTCTTCTGAATTCGAAGCCAAACAAAGTTTCTTGCGGTTTTAGTTACACAAGCGGCTGCTGCCAAGATGGAATGAATGAGAAGAGCCACTGAAAGGAAGAGACAGCGAGGGGCTGGGGGAGGACGGTGCAGAACAGGGCCCGGGTGCAGTGCAGAGCAACCCTCCAGGCGGGCATGTTGCCTGCTTCTATGCTGTCAACTCTTTAGGGAGAGAACTGACTGTTCTGTCTGCCTCCCAGGATCAGCATTAAAAAGAAGAAAGGTCTGTGAAAGTGAGGCATACACTGGCAGACACACACACACATGTAAATGATTATCATTGCTTTGTAATTTACCATAATTCGGGCCTGTGCACTCTATGGGGTCCTGCTTTGTTCAGTTTCCTCACTGAGTGGCAGTTGGACGAGACAGTTCTGCCCCTAAGCTGCAGGCAAGCGACTCTCCGTTCAGCCTGGTTCCAGTGTGAGTCTGCAGCGATGCCCGCTGCTCCAAGGGGCAGCAAAGATCATTAACTTCTAGTGGTGATCCCCAAACTTCATTTTCCTTAGAGCCTGAAGCCTCCTCCTCGTTACCTGTCCTGGTAGCCACAGAACGGACCAGGGCCATGTGTCTCCTTTCATTTCTCCAGCCTGCCCTCTGGTGGGAGCTGGGCTTCAGTGAGCGGCGCCCCGGCTAGGGCCTTTCTGCAGATTCCGGGTTGGCTTCCCGTGGTGCCTGGCATCTCTTCTGCTCTCTGGGAGGAGGGATGGGCCACTAAGTGCTGACAGCAGCCTGTCACTCACACTTTGCTCCGTCTGTAGAAACACTCCATGTCTCTCCATTCCATCCCTGCGTGTTACCTAGCAGGAATTTCCTCTTGCTTGGGTCAAGCGGGTGGGAAGGGCTCATGAGAGCTGGCTGAACTCAACCCTTTACACTGGGCGTTCAGTGTCATTACATTGATAGCTTGAAATGGGCAGTAGGGGGAATATTTACACCACAAAAACTGGTGTATGCTACAACCAGAGCTTTCCTTCTCTCTCCCCTAAAAGCCGGTTGTTAAAACATTTAACAACATACCACTGGCCAGAACCACTTGTGAAGGTGAGGTAGGGCTGCAGGGAGAGCCCAGGTAGTAGAGGAAATCGTAGCCTGTCTTCCTTGCCCATAGCACGTGCCGGCCACCACTCAGGAGCTTTCGGAACTTAGGAGCTCTCTTCTGAAACTCTCCTTAAACACCTCCTCATCCCAAATGAGTTGACCTTCAATTAGAGGACTCTGCTGTGGAGCAGAGCGGGAATTACTCAAAGCAGAGTTATAGATGAGACTTATTTTCCATGTTCCTAGGCTCCCTTCCACTGTTCCCTGTTCTCCAGACTCCATGTTCTTATCCGATGGTACTTCTACTCTTTTTCTCAACCTGTTGCTAATGTGCTCATTCAAGAGAGGCTGGTGTGCACCTACCCAGGGACTTTTTGCGGGGAGTGGAAGGGAGTGTTTTATTAGGAATTTAAGTTATATGTGCAAGGAATAGCACATTCATGGAGGAAGGTTGGGTCAGTGGAGATCAGTGCCCGAAGAGCAGTTTCAGCCTGCGTGGTCTTGATGTGGGCTTGGCTGATGAGAAGCTCTCTTCAATTCTGTCATTCTGGGATTTCAGCTGTTTTCTATTGAAGATAGGGATTTTTAAAACTGCACAGCTTTTCAGGCGAGTTCCTTTAGGCCAGCCCTCATGTTACAGTCAGGGAGTTTGAGGCCCTGGGATGCTTCCCAGGGGCTGAACTCTAACTAAAAATGAAGGTCTCCTAGTCCCATTGCCTGTTTTCTTCACTCAGCTGTTTCAACGGATGTTGCCTCATGTGAATTATGGATGACTGCCGGAGTTATTAGAATGAACAGAGTTACCAAGAGCTAAATACTCGTCATTTATACCTGGCCGGTTCTGTTTTCAGTTGTCCTTTTTCTTTGCAAAGAGCTTTGAAACAAGACTGGCCTGTTTGACCTTCCATTTAGAGTTAATGTCAAAGCTTGCCGAGGCCTGGGAAACAGGTTTCATTGTTGGCCTTAAAAGGGAGTAGGAAACAAGAACTTTGATTATCCTAGGCTCTGGCCTATTCTTTAATAAGGAATTTGAGAAGATGCCTTAGTGGCTAGTATTCCTAGAACATAATACTTGAAAGTGGAGCAAGCAGACAAAAATGTGCCTTAGGCAGGAAGCCAGATGGGAAGGGCCAGTGTCCACAGGATCTGCACAGTAAGGACCCTGTGGGAAGATGTCATAGGTAACCGGGCCTGATGGCCCAGCACCCAGCTGCTTTGCAGTGGTTCTGGCTTCGGGGCTTCTCTGGGTGGCTGAAGAACAGGTCTGGAGGTTCATTCAGCAGCTCCTGTTGGGATCAGGTGTGAATTGTGTGCGGGGCCCAGGGCTGGGGCTGTGGAGTCAGGAGGTACAGTTCCTCCCTCCAGAGCACTCTGGCCACAGAGTCACGAGGTTAGGCTGGAAGGAGACAAACAAGAAACAATGACAGGACCTGGACTCAGGCTGTCATGAGCAGCCCTCCTCTGGACAGCGGGAAATGTGAGTTGGGGACTCTTGTTTACGACTTTGTTATGTTTTTTCTCACTGAGCGATGCTCATAACAGGAGAAAGGATTTCTTCACTGTCCCAAAAGAATGTGCCTCAGGACTGAAATTGGTAGTGGCCTTGCCTTACTCATGTGCCCCAAGCACGTTGGAACCCCAGAGGATTTTTAAGCAGATTTTTATTCTTGTTTTCTGGAGACAAAATCTAAAGTGAGGGCTGTGTGTTGTGGGCGGGAGTGGGGGTGGGGGGGTCATGCAAGAAATTTGGAAGCTGTGTGCTTTGCCTGGCTGACTGTCCCAATTACGCCGGCACAGTGGGGGCCTCCGGGCCCAGATGTGGGAGGTCCCACAGGGGCCTGCTCCCAGTTGACAGAGGGCTCTTTACCATTAGGACCTCTTCTGGGTTTCTCAAATTATGGCTTTTCCTCCTTCATGGTCTCCCGGTACTTTTAACCCCTTCTCTCCATTTTTCCCAAGGAATGTTCTAGAGGAAGGGTTTCTGGGAATGGGTCCCCTCCTCACCTGACCTTCGCAAGGGGAGGGATCGGGCAAGTATTGAGTCGTTCCTGCTCATCTGGATTGTGATCGTGACCTCATGGAGTGTCGCTGGATAAGCGATTGTGTCCCTTGAGGCAGGGCTGCACATGGTGCAGTTCCAGAGAAATGAGGGAATGAGAATGAATGTGGCTGCTCATTTGTTCAGTGGCTATTTAGGAAGGTTGGGTCAGTGGAGATCAGTGCCCGAAGAGCAGTTTCAGCCTGCGTGGTCTTGATGTGGGCTTGGCTGATGAGAAGCTCTCACCAATTCTGTCATTCTGGGGAAAGCAGGCCATGTCCCATTGGGAGTGCTCCTGTGAGTCTTTAAGTTAGTAATTCTCATCCCTGGCCACACAGAAGAATCATCTGGGATCATTTAACAGAAACAATGTCAGGATCCTACAGTCTATTCCAGGCCCTTCATTTTCAAACTTGAGTGGGCATGAGAATCACCTGGAGGATTTGTTAAAACACAGACTCCTGGGCTCCCACTTCCGAGTTTCAGTGGCTCCAGGATGGAGCTTGAGAATTTGCATTTCTAAAAAGCTCCCGGGTGACTCCCTGCTGCTGGCCTGGGACCACACTTTGGAAATCATGATTATGAACACAGGAATTAGAATGTCTGCAGATGTGGCCTGGGCATCTGAATTTGTTCACATTCTCCAGGTTGATTTTAATGTATGGCTCTGGCTGAAAACGATTTCCGATCATTGATTTTTTTTTTTTTTTTTGCATCATCCAATAACTATTCATTGGTCAGATTGTGTGTTAATCACTGAGTTCGAGTGAAGACCCTCAAGAATTCCACTGACGACTGCATCATCAAAGGGAACCGAGCCCTGCCCAGGGACACACAGTTGTTTTCCTCTTCCTCGTCCTTTGGAGAAGCACAGTTGAAGCTTCCTCCCTACACCACAGCCCCCACTCCTTGAGCATGAATGTGCTGTAAGTGTGAGAGCCGGCCGTGTACCCTGCCCGGCCTCCCTCTCCAGCCAGCGTCTCTCTGAGGAGTGAGGATTTCTTGCTAAGTACATGACGATGGCCTGTTTACTTTGCTCTGGAGTTTGAGGCTCTTGCGCAGATTCTGCCTTCCCAGACAGTTCAAGAACCAACCAACCAGTTGGTCCTGGCGACCTAGAAAGCATAGTCAGTTGCCCTGGAATAGGTTGATTGCACCCCAAAAGTGCTTTTCCGCCTCTCCCCGTCACAGGTGTTTGCAGCTCCATTTTCCCTCTGAGTCGGCTTGTCCATTACTAGGTTTGCGTTCCTTGATGGGGTCTGTTATTCCAAGGTCTTCGGCAGTGGCGCTTTCCACCCAGTTTGGCTGCGGGGCTGAGAAGGTGCCTTGCATTTTGTATTGTGTGTCCTTGGCGGGTCTGTGCCTCCCTTCTGTCTGTTTTCCCTCAGGACCACCCACCGCCCCATGCTTGTATCTACAACAGCTATGAGGAAGAATATATAGATTAATCGCCTTGCTGCAGGGTGCCAGTTACCCAGTGGCTCTGGCAGACCCAGTCAATGGATCCTTTAGTGTGGCCTTCATCAGTAGAGCTGCCACTGCTAGCACCCAAAAGGTAGCACTAATATGCATGTGTCACCTGAAAATTACAATGTAAACAGTGGGGCAACACATGTATAGGAAGGTAAATTTTAATTAAAAGTCTATTCTCCAACTTAGCCTGCCTTTAAAGATATAGAAATGCCAAGCTGTCAGGCTGCCGGTCAGGTTAAGAGGGCTCTCTCGTGCACTGTGGACCAAGCTGGAAGGACTAGGGCTTCATTGAAATCAGATGCCTTTGATTAATTTTCTACCAAATGCATCCCATATGGGGAAGATGTGCCCTCAAGTGGTTAGCGGAGCCAGCAGGAGCCAAAGCTTCCTGAGAAGTGCTGGGTCTTCTCTCCTGCAGCGTCAGGGGGTGCGGACAGCACAGAGGGGAGGGTATGAGAGTCGAGGCATGTGCCAAAAAGGAGCAGGTGGGAAAAAGGAGCCCATGGCTCAGCAGCAAATTGTGGATGCTGAGTGGATGTGGCTTTTGAGGCCCTATGCCCAGTGGTCATCCTGAATTTGCTGCACTGACTGGGGAGGGGGTGGATGGAGGAGGGAAACTGGCCACCTCCAGAGGCAACCCTGCTGGACAAAACTCACTGTTAGAACCATCAGAAGTCCATTTTCCTATGGAAATCTACAGGGAAGGGGTAGAGAAGAGCTGCAGAGTCTATTAAATATGTGCTTGCTGCCTGGTCTCTGGTACAGTCCGGAAATCAGATTTATACAGTGGAAATTCATTCATGCAACAAATAGTTATTGAGTGCCTACAATATGCTGGTGGTACTAGGGACTGGGGATGCAGCGGTGGGTGAGCTAAAGGCACAGTGCCCTCACCGAGACTTGTATGCCACTGGAGAACATGGATTAAACAAGGCATTATGTGATCAGCATATCAGTGCCATACGGGCAGTGGGCCAAGGTGCTGATGGGTGCACACTGGGGACACCCAGTTCTTAAGTGACGTTTTAGGCTCGTAAGTGGTCAGAACAGCTTTCTTATTTTGCCATTTACATGTTCACATTCACTTAGCTCAAGTTACCCTTCTGATAAGAGGAAATTTGTGTCAAGTCACATAGAATCACTGAATATTTGCACTTGGAGGATCACCTGGCCTAATTCTTCTGCTTCAAACATGAAGATGCTGAAGGAGAGAAGTTAAAGAACTTGTCCAAAATTGCACAACTAGTTAGTAATAAAGTTTGGATGGAAATCTGCTTTTCTGACTCCCAGATTAGTGTTTCTTTGACTTTATCTCACCTTTGGAAAAATGAAGCTGATTCAAGGGAAGTTCCTGGGCACTTATGGCCAACTGCCCTCGCTCTGAAGATGTCATGTTTTAATTGGCCTGGCAGAACTGGAGTCCACAGGTGGTAAGCGTGGACAGGTGGAGAGCCAGCATCAGAGAGAGCCTCCTGGCCAGCGCCTGCCTTGCTTGGCAGATGTCAAGGCAATTGAGGATTGGGGGCAGGGTATGATAAAGGGCATCAGGAAAGTGGCAGTGCTGGGGCACTGTCCTCTGGGCCTCCCTGGGCTCAGCCGGGCAGGGGCGTGCCTTCAGAAACAATGGTGTTGACTCCCTCTGGGCAGCCCTGCAGGGTGGCAGTCCCACAATGGAAACCTTGGAGCAGATTTGTTGGAGGATACGTATAAGAATGAGGGATTAGTGCTGCTTGGGGGCAGAGAAAATGCCCTCTTGGGGAGAAAGAAATGATCTGTGTCAAAGGACTTTGTTTCCTAACCAGGCAGACTCTGGAAGATGACCTCGAGGCCGGGTGGGAATGTGGCAGTGGGAATGTGATTAATTGTACTGTCCATGGACAGTGAGCCGAGGAGCTTGGGCCTGGCTTTATTAGGGACATACACTCAGGGCTGCTCCACCCAGAATCCCTGCTGCTGCCTCCAGGGCTGCTCCACTCAGTGTCTTAGAGATGAGAAAAGGAGTCAAGGACTCCTACCAGCGTGGAATAGTAACCTCTGGAGAGGAGGCAGGTCTCCCAGGGATCTGAGACGTGTTCCAGGAATGGAATTCCCGGTATCCTCGGCAGTCGTTTCAGGATCTTGGAGACCTAGGGATGCTGTCCTGACTGCCCTAAGATAGCATGTCCTTGGCTTACTCAAATGTATTGTCTGAATCAGCAGGCTTCAAGGTGAAATCAGGGGGTTTGTAGCACGGATGTTGGAGCTATGTAGATTGGATTCAAATTCCCAGTTCTAGCAATTCCAGCTCTGTGGGCAGGGCACTAGAACTTGCTGAGTCCTAGTTCCTTTGTAATACGAGGTGATAGTGGATATGTCATAGGGTTGTTGCCTGGATTGAAAGTATGTCAAGCACCTACTAGTGTGTCTGGCACCTGGGAGGTACTTAAATGGTCACCCTTATTACTACAAAACAATAAAAGGTCGTTCCTTTTAAGCCAGAAAAGCTATTTGGAAATGGAACAGTCTTTTAATGAGGAGGCCTTAAAATCCCAAACCACTAGCCAAAACCATCAAAATGGAACCCAGACGGATATTTGCCCAAGGGCCCCTGGCTTCTCAGGGGCCTCCTCCGCAGCAGAATTTGCCTTCACCACCTACTGGTGGTTTCTTAAAACTACACACTCTCTTTCTGAACTGCTCCTTGGTGAGCAGGACACCAGGAGAGTTGGGGAGGAAAGGAAGGTAACTAGTAGTTTTGCAACTGTTTTAATTACTTCACATTGAGATGTTTGTAAATAAGATGTTAGAGTCTGGAGCTTTTGTTTGGTCTTGTGTTCAGCATAAATATAGTTTTTTAGTCACAAAAGTGCCCTGCAGTGGAGGGCGCAGGATTTTGCTGTGACGGCAGAGCTAGAGGCGACTTGCAAATGGCGGCATTTGGAAGTGCCTGTTCTGGGTAGACATCCAAGCTGCTTTCGATTTGCTGTTTGTCCCTCCCAAGAAGCAAGAAAGGTGAATGTAACCAGCCCACTGGAATTGGTCCTTTTGCCGTTAACGTCACCTCTGTTTACTACGTGGGAAGAGTGATTCACATGCAGGAAGAAGACCTTTTCCAGAAATCCTCCATCAGCTAGAAGGAGAGAGAGAGCCTAATTAGGGAGCCATGCCACATTTCATTCTGAGATTTTGTTTGGAAGCATTTTTCCAACTGAGAAGGCAGGAGAGGGTCGTTTAAGTTTGCCACTGTTCTGTTGGGCTTAATGACCTGCCCAGGTCTCAGGCTGCTCTGAGCTGAACTGTCAGTGAGACCAGCAGGAGGGCATCACTGGGATTGGAAATAGCGTGGAGTCAGTTGACAGACATCCATTCAGCACTACCAACTGCCAGGCCTTGTGCTGGTTGCCAGGGAGGCAGAGAAACATAGAATATGACCTTGGTCCTTAAGAAGATGAGGGTTCAGTAGACAAGACGAGCTTGTGCTAAATCAGTGTACAACAGTGAGTGAAGCAGGCGATGAGTCCTATTGGATAGGTCTACCCTCTTGTGGAATATTAGAGAAGGAAGCGTGCATGTGTTTAGTTAGACACAGTTTCTGACCTCCAAGGTGATGATTCAATTCCATGCACGTTTGTTGTGTCCCATTTTGTATAAAGAGAGCACGTTTGTTGATATTCTAAGGTATTTGGAGCAGGATACAGTTGAGGACCGTTTTTCAGTGCTTTCACACTGTGCAGCACGGAGGTCAGGAGCACTGTTTCAGGAATCAGACAGCCCACATTGGAAACCTCCAGGACTTACCACCCGTATGTCCTTGGTCAAGTTGTCAAACCTCTCTACAGCTTCATGTATTCAATCAACAAACGTTTACTAAATACCGTGGCGGCACTGGCAGGCAGGCAAGAGGGACTGAGGGGGATGTGCAGAGGTTGGTGGAGAGGGTGGGCAGGGCGGAGACTGAGGGTATCTAAGCAAAGCTGCCTGCTTTAGGTGGCCTGGGGAGCTTCTAGTTCTCAGCCCATCTCTTCCCTGAATGGGCAGAGCCTATGGGTGAAGGTCCAAGTGAGGATGTGGCTGTAGTGTCTCTGCCTGCCTTTTTCCCGTGCCCTGCAGCACCAGGCCCACACTGGAGCGCTGGTGGGAGCCGGCATGCCTGGTTAGGAGCATGCCAGAGAGCTGTCCATAATTACTTCCTTCCTTTTATTTTCTGGTGTATTTATGAGTTTTAAAAGCCCCTTGGCAACCCAGGAAATTCCATTTCCCTCTGCAGCTCATTTATACTTTCCTTGATATATGCCCAGGCACAAACACTTCTGTGTATTATTTGGTTGTTCATGGGGGATCTTGTAAAAGCTGAGGCCTTAGTGGGTGTACTTCAGGCTTGAGGGCAGGAGAGGGAAAGGAGCAGAAGGCAAGAAAGTAACCTCTGGCAAGGAAACGGTAACACTTTTAAATCTCCTCTGAAGACCACAAGCCAAAGAAATTGGCTCAACCTGTAGCATAAGTGTGCTAGAATAGACACAAGCAAGTTTTTCCTGATAAATGTCAAATGCCTTTTTGCCTGTTCACAATAAACTTTTATACATATGAGCGATTCTCATCTGATTGGGACATGATGCAGGGAGTGGAATAAACTAAATGTCTAGTGTGCTTAACTGGTGTTGCTATAATTGATATTTTTCAGCCCTTTGACTCCATGAATGCCTCTAACACCTAGAGCTGGCTTGTCCAACCCGTGGGCCACTGGCCACATGCGGCCCACGATGGCTTTGAATGTGACCCAACACAAATTCACAGACTTTCTTAAAACGTTATGAGATGTTTCTTGCATTTATTTTTAGCTCATCAGCTATCACTAGTGTTAGTGTGTTTTATGTGTGGCTCAAGACAATTCTTCTTCCAGTGTGGCCCAGGGAAGCCAAAAGATTGGGCACCGCTGGTCTAGAGCCTTTCACAGTTTGACCTTTAGAGTAGCTTGTTTTGGCTTATTATTTTTCATACTTCATTTTCCAAACTATATTATACACTTATCATTTCTATTTATATCCCTACCACAGCCTGAAATAGTGCCTGAATATAGTAGACAGTAAGTGTTTGATGAGTGACTAGTAGATGACAGCAGCTTCCAGCATCTGCCAGTACTTACACTATGTTATAATTTATCATTTTTTCTTGAGGTGACAGAACTCTTGTAATAACTCTAATAGCAAGTCTTCTTTTGTACTAATATATTAATTTAATCATTTATTAACTTTCTAATAATATGCAGCAACCACTGTCAGGCACTAGTTATTCAAAGGAAGACAAGACACAACCCTGACCAGACATGAGGGGTGTTTACCATCCACATGGGAGATGGGCTTATAATTTAAAATGAAATAGCAATTGGTAATATATTAATGGAGAGCATATATTCATAATTTAGGACAGAGGAAGTGCTTTTTGCCTGGCGTTAAAGGGGAGGGTTTCAGGGAGGATGTAGTTGAGCTCCATCTTAAAGATGAGCAGGAGTCAGCAAGAAGAAATGGCAGTGGTGGTGGGTCCTGGCAGAAGGAAGAGCGTGGCCCATAGCATGAGACACGGGTATAGTTGTGCTTGGGGAGCCCAGGAAATTCCACTTCCCTCTGCAGCTCATTTATACCTTCCTTGATATATGCCCAGGCACAAACACTTCCGTGTATTATTTGGTTGTTCCCTGAACTGCTGAGGATGATGGAGCTGGAAACGTAGATTGGAGTCAAAGCACGAAGGCCTTGAATACCCTGGGCAGAAGCTGGGCAGACAGTAGGAAAGGCCCTGAGGAGACTCAGAAGGGCCAGCTGGGGCAGTGGAGAGTGGGGGGCAGGGGAGGCTGGCCAGGAACCATCGCGATAGGCCTGGTGTGGTGGGGGAAAGATTCCTTTCGTGCGTGCTGTCGGGATATATCATAGAGCCTGAAGCATGCCAAGAGACCAAGAAAGGGAGTGTGGCCTCATGCATGCCATCCGAGCCAGAGGAGCCCAAGTAGAGATGTGGGTTAAATGGCTTTGTTAGTTAATATGTGACATGTCACCTCAGTATTGAGCGTCTCTGGCAGCCGCTGGGACTGCAGACACATTGTTGGTCACACTGACCCAGACAAGTAGTCAAGGCAACTTTCACCACAGATCAAGCAAGAGAGTCAGCAGTAGGTGGGGCAGGGCGGTCCCTGTCTGTGTGCACATGGTGCTCAGCGAGTCACATCTGCTCCAGTTGTGTCATCTCCGTGGACAGTGAAGCGATACTGTGCGCACAGTTCTGTGTGTGCCTCTCCCGGGGAAGGGGTGTATTTGGCCTGTACCTCACCCCAGCCCTCCTTCCTCTTCCCTCTTTCACCACGTCTTCCGGGGCTGGCTTGAGTGCAGGAGTCTTTCTGCCAGCTCCCTGCCTACAGCCGCCCACTCACCAGCCCTTCATGTGTGCCTCTGAGAGTCTTCCTCCTAAACCGCCCCATGCCCTTCAGTCGCCTTTGAAAGAGCTTGGCTTTGTGAAGCCTGGGCAGTGAACATCCTTAAGCCCTTAGCAGCTTCCCTGAACACTCCCCATTATCCTTCAGGAGTCCTTCCATATGGTCAAGCAGACGAATTCCCTGTTTCTTATTCATATCGTGCCGCTTCTCACCTCCGGCAACCCCGTCTAACATGCCTCTCCCTCTTCGGTCTTTCAAGGTTTCATTCAAACCAAACTTCCTTCTGTAACCACATGCCCCTCAGTGAAGCATCCTTCCTTACTGTGCACATGACCCCTGTGGCTTGTGGCAACTGTGCCTGGATACCCCGATTTCTCTTTCCAAGGCAGGGAATTTTCTTGTCCTTCCTTTAGTCCTAGTACCTAGCAGAATTCTGAAAAACAGCCATTCAGTGAATGTGTGTTGATAGCAACGATTCTGGCACAGCTGAGGGGGCCAAATACATGCTAAGTGGTATTAAGAGTGATAATGGTTTTTAAATAATAACAATACCTACCGTTTAGTCATTGCAATGGGTCTGTCACAGCGTGAGACCCATTACGACCCTCATATGATGGAATCAGCGTAACCTCCCTGTGTCTTGGCATTACTTCCATTTTGCAGGGTAAGCAGTGACATACCTTGACCGAGGTCACGTGGCTAGTAAGTGGCAAACGTGGAAGTGGGCCGGTGTTCTTCTCGGCCACACTGCCAGCCTCTCCACATGTGTCCTCTGCCATAGCTGCATCTCCCAGATTGCATGGGATTTTTTCATTGTGTTTTTGTGACCATGTTGCTTCCTTATCCCTGTGATTGGGTTTTGCCCACATCTCTCGTATGAGAGCAGCCTTGGTAAGAAGCAGGGAGAATGGAAGGGATGTCACATGCCAGAGTGGTCAGAAAAATGAGGTTGCTCAGCAGGTGCCATAAGAATGGATGACTCGTGCCCTGTGCCTCAGAGTAAAGATGGAGAAATGGAAAGGGAGTGCGGAGCAGAGAGACGCTGACAGAGGATGAGCGAGCACAAATGTTTATCCATGCTAATGGAGTGGGGACGTGATAGCCACTCTGCTCGAATGCTTATGAGGAGCAGTCTGTGGGCTGCAAATGCAGGAGCACAGGGAATCTTCACCCTAGTGGCAGGGGAACCTAAAACTCCAGGCTGCAGACAATGGCTGGGGCATCTCTGTAACAGTCTGGCCTCGGAGGTCCAAAAGACAGGTCATAGACAACAAAGGCATCTGATATTTCCTGACACTGCCATCCTCTGGGCTCTGGGGGAGTCCGAGATCATTTGCAGCACTGCCCTGGGAGAGGTGACAGGCTGGAGGAAAATTAGTAGGGTCCGAAGGAGTGCAGGCCTAGCTTTCCTCTCACTTCCAAGGCCAATCCAAAGAAATAATTGGTGCTGCTTTCAGCATATCCTCACGTGGGACCACCGCCACCTCCAACTAGACTCTGTCCCCAGCCTCCTGCCTTAGGCTCTTCCACCTCACACTACAGACTATCTAATAAATTCTCTACTGTAGAGCCGAGGAGTGAGAATAAGGGAAAGGAAAGCCAGGGGTTCTACGGGACCCAAAATAATACCAAATTCCCCCGTTGGTCTGTGGTCCAACAGTATGGAAATGGATAGCCATCTGCATGAGGTGGAAATGTCTCTTCTTTGTAAATGTCCCACGGCCTGAAATTTCACCATTCCAGCTTGACTTTTGCTTCCATTATTCCATAGTTTCCACGGGAAGAGAAAACTTGACCTGGTTAACACCTTGATCAGAATCACTTCATCACAGATCAGATACATCCACAGAGATGACTGAGGAAACAGAGAAGAGCTTAGAAAGCCAGCTCTTCATCACCTTTTGGTCTTGGTCCTCCTGCCTTGGGGGTATAACCCTCTCTTAGTTGGTGGGAGAAAAATGTCCATGGTAAGAAGAAAGATGTCAGGTCCAGGACAGCAAAGGAAACACTCAGTAATAGAAGCAACTCCAATTGTATGAGCAGTCTTCTCGAGTGCTGTCCTGTCAGCCTACCGTCCACATTCCTGGTGTCATCAACTCCCTAGGGACAGGAGCACGGAACACGTGGGAGCCGCCACTGCAGGAGCTGCCTTAGTGACAGTAGCATTCACCAGAGGCATTTAACGACTGTTTCATCCATAGCATTGTCTGGGCTTTGAGAGAGAAATCCCGCCTGCAACAGGAGAAGACTGAAAAATAGAAAACCATTGGCAGTATCAGAGAGTTGTCATTAGTGGACCAGGGCACTGAGTTGATTCACTAGGGCTGTTATTATGGTTGTTATTTTAATTCCTGAAGAGGCAGTGGGTTGTCGGAGAACATGGGCAGTGGCCCTTGCTTCCCAGGAGGAAAGACAAAGGGAAGACAGATGCCAGGGGGTCATTTCTGTGGAAAGCACATGCCCAGGTGTGTATTTTCCCCACCGTTGCCAAGCCCCACAGCGTGGCTTGTGGATGTTACCAGTGATATTGTGACGTTGAAAGCATTCCATTGTGTCTTTGTGAGAATCAGGGGCCGTCTTTTCTGCTTTGTCTAAGTATCTACAGATAAATATGCATCTATATTATATATGTGTTGATTTCTCCATACTCTGTGCATATACTTAAATCTGTAATGGGCATATACCTGTATCTGTCTGAACAGTTGGATATATATAGGGTGTATACCTGTATCTGTCTGAACAGTTGGATATATATAGGGTGTATACCTGTATCTGTCTGAACAGTTGGATATATAGGTGTGTTGCAGCTCTCCAACCTTTACCAAAGAAACAAAAAAACCCCAAAACTGCACACACACACATGTGTGCACACACAAATAAATAAATAAAAAGGAGAAGGAAGAAAAGAAAACGGCTAGAAGGAGGTTGCCTTTTCTGTTTCAGGGACCTCAGCAGTTCTTCTCAAAATAGGCTTGTGTCCTTGCTGGGCACCATCTAAGGGAGACGACATCACAGGGGGTCCAGGCAAGGGCGGTGGAGTCAGACAGGGGGGTTCAAATCCTCACATGTGCGGCTGTGACCTTGGTGCAGCAACTCAACTGCTCGAAGCCTCAGTTTCCCCATCCAAGGAAGAGGGACAGTCCTTCCGGGGAAGAGCACCCTGCCCTCCCCGTGACAAGGGCTCACCGATAGTCTCAGGCTTCTTTTACAAGGAACAAAATTGCTCATCCTATAGTTACAGCTCAAGTTGGCCACACAAGCATCTCTCAGGTGACAGGGTCTTTTTTTTAGACAGAGTCTTGCTCTGTTGCCAGGCTGGAGTGCAATGGCACAATCCCTGCTCACCGCAACCTCTTCCTTCTGGATTCAAGCAATTCTTGTGCCTCAGCCTCCCAAGTAGCTGGGATTATAGGCATGCACCACCACACTCAGCTGATTTTTGTATTTTTAGTAGAGACGGGGTTTCACCGTGTTGGCCAGGATGGTCTCCATCTCCTGACCTCGTGATCCGCCCGCCTCAGCCTCCCAAAGTGCTGGGATTCCAGGCGTGAGCCACCGTGCCGGGCCAGGTGATAGGGTCTTAACATGGAGGCTTCCGGGACAGATTTGGTTCATGTCTGCCCTGGCATTCAAAAGGTGCCAAGTAGAGCCTGGAAGGCTCTCAGACTAACTTCTGTAGACCCGTGCCCTCTGCAGCCGCGGAATTGGCTTCTCGTTCTGTGTTGCTGCTAGTGCTTTGTGTGTCCCCAGACAAGCCGGTTCCCATCTTTGGACCACAGAGAACCCATCGAGGGGCTCTCTCGAGTCCTCCCAGCCCACCCTTCTGTGCCGGGCCACTCCAATCTTGCAGGACACTGTGCTGGAAACTGACTTCAAGAGTAACACTGATGTGGCTGCCACCTCCGGGGACTTTGTAGGTTTGAGTATGTGTGTGGGAATGCGGTCTGTTTTATTTACTCTTCCTAATGAGGCTGAACGGAGCTAGTGAGGGCATTAAAACATTTTAGTATTATTAGTTTTAAAATTAGCCCGAGCTGTTAAGGAGAGTCCCTGCTCACTTTGCTTATGTGAGAAAGGGGCTTCTGAACGCCAAGGTTGAATGGCCAGTATCTTTCATCCTAAAAAAGACAGCTTTACGAACTGTGCATTAGAATGACCAGGGAAACTTTAAATATAACGATACGGGGTACCTGGGCCCCGCCTCTTCCTTTGGTCCACCGGCCCTCCCTGGACATCAGGAGGTGTGGTTTTTGCTTTTTTGTTTTTTAAGTTTTCCAAGTGGCTCTCATGTGCAGCCAAGGTTGAGGCCCACCGGGCTAAACTAAAAACATTTTCCGGTGTATGTGGGAGGCAGGTGGGAGGGAGGGCTGGCGTGCTGCCCAGCTGTGTACCATTTCCTGCTTGGTAGATGCTCGGGGAGTGTTTGCCAGAGAGCTCTCCTCTGATGCGTGGCATGGCTGGTTCAGATGCTGTGGAGAGAGGTGTGGGTACCTGTGGGACCAGTGCTTCTCAGTCCTGAAAAGATGATCAGAATCCCCCCAGGGTCTTTGAGAAAATACAGATTCCTAGGCCTCATCCGCATTTGCCGGAACAGAACCTCTGAGGGTAGGAATGAAGAATCTGTTATTCCTGTTATTCTCAGGAATAGTGAAGCTTCCCAGAAGATGCTTTTGATTCAGAAACCACCAGAAGGGGAAAACTCGATCCTCATTTCCTAGGAGGGAAGATTTTACATTTTCCTTTTGGTCATCTGATGGCCCTAGGTTTCACTAGATAGGCCACTTATTCGCCATGGGACCCAGGCAAGGCACTCAGCCTCTCTAAGCCTCAATTTCATCATTTGTAAAATGGGAACCATAATGGTATCTGCTTCCTAAGAGTGTTTCGAGGATTAAATGAGGTAATATGCATGTTTGGCACACTGTACATGCTCAGTGTGTTAACTGCCATCATCATCGTCAGCACTATCATTTTGTAACTCAGACAGAAGCTACACACTGTAAGAGCAATTTCTAAGATTTAAGGAATCTGAAATAAAAAATTCTGGCTGTGAAGTCTGAGGCAAATCTAGAGGCTAGCGGGGATAAATTCGTTTTAAACTTGTATCTGAACCAGAAGCTTCTCTGGAGAGAGTTGGAGTAAGATCGCACAGGTAATCCTCAAGACCTATTTGTTAAGAATACAAAGCCATAATTGGGAAAACAGTGAGGTCCTGATTGTCATCCAGAATGAATTAATTAACATGTACTTACTGAATGCTTCCTGTTTGCTCAGATTTGTGCTTGGTGGCATCACATATAAAAAGGACCAGGCCAGGCACAGCGGCTCATGCCTGTAATCCTAGCACTTTGGAAGGCTGATTGCAGGTGGATCACTTGAATCTAGGAGTTTGAGACCAGCCTGGGTAACATGGTGAAATCCTGTCTCTACTAAAAATACCAAAAAATACAAAAAATTAGCTAGGTGTGGTGGCATGCACCTGTTGTTCTAGCTACCGGGGAGGCTGAGGTGGGAGAATCACCTGCGCCTGGAAAGTTGAGGCTGCAATGAGCTGTGATCGCACCACTGCACTCCAGCCTGGGTGATGGAGTGAGACCCTATCTAAAAAATAATACTAATAAATTAAAAGGACTGGATTCCTTTCCTTCAGGGAATTGGCAGTCTGGTCTGGGAAGTACAATTAGCACCCCTTTGAAGAACAGGAGCAGGATGAGAGGATGTGTAATTAAGTGCTAAATTTTGTCATTGGGACTCTCCAGGGCTAGATGATTCAAGGATGGCAACCCAATGAGCCATGGAGGTGGCTGGGGGAGCCTCTTGGGATAGTGGGGAGGGATCTGGAGCAGGAAACTGCAAGCAAATCCACAGAGATGTCCAAGGAGGGGCCTGGGACGAGAGTGACGGCTGAGATGGGGATGACGAGCAGCTGCCCTATCTGGATGGAAGATGAGGGTCCCTGTTGTCCTGGAGCTGCACAGCCACTTATAACTGGGGTCATCTGGGTCTGTGGCCCCCTGACAGCTGGTGGTAGTCTGCAGGCATACACTCCACGTCCTGTCGTGAGCCGGTCCTCAGGGCGGCATCTGCCCAGGAAGCCGCAGGCACGCGTAGCACGGCCCAAGGGTACTATCTGCAGGAGGCGTTTGGCTCCGGGGCTGAGCTGATGGTGGTTGGGTGGGGTGTGGGCGAGCAGCTGGACTCCTTCCTCTGTGCCATTGCTTAGGGGGCATCGGTAGAACCCTCTGTCCCAGAAGTCAGCTCCATATCTGTGGGTCTTAAAAACCTTCTGATCTGGTAAAATTACATTTACAAAAACGGTTAGATTTTAGACCTTAAATTCTATGATTTGGGGCCAGCAATTTAGCATAGAGGCAGGGCAGAATTTCCCGCAGAAGGTATCGGATCCATGATTTGCTCCAGAGGTGAAAATGAGCAAGGTTCTGTTACTTAAATGAGCATAAGAACTGCAGCAGCCTCATCTCCGCCCCACCCCCTCCCCGCGGAGAGTCACAAAGATGCTCATTGGCAGTTTAAAGCTTCAGAGAAGTCCTGCAGTCAAGAGCCCTGTGTGGCCTGCAAACTCTCTTGACCACAGTACCCTTCTCACATAGCCCCTGTGAATGTTCTGGGCAACCTGTGACCCAGCCTGATCTCCTTTGGAAAAAACTAGAGTGATGAGGTCCTGCCAGACTGAGCCTGAAGGAGCCTTCCGTCTGCCTGTTCAGTTTCCAAGCCCCAGACACTGAAAGGAGATTCCTAAGTTCCCCAGCCTGGCCCCGCAGTGGTGGGGAGCCCCAGATCCCAGGTCTGGTTTAATGTTCCCTAGTTGTTAACCAGCTGGAATTAAGGCTGAGAGGAGACTTGTGGGCAGGCTTTGCCATTGAATGAACTATCAGTGTGGTTGCGAGGCTATTTTGAAGACATTTTAGATTGTTTCTGGTTCCGTAATCTCACAAAAAGGAGTATGATCCAACTGATTTATTAGGAAAAAATTTGTAAACTTTGGTTCACTTACAAGAAAGAAGTGTTTGGGTTTTTGAAAAAGATCCTGCCTTTGAGGCTGGTTGATTTTCGTGACTGACTAGTGTTTATGAACTGAAATCTGGCTGCCTCTGCCACTCAGTGAGCCTCGCATAGTGAATTCCTAGCCCGAGGCCTCATTCGTAGCTATTAACCCATTCACCATTCTCTCCCACTGCTGGGACTTGCAGATGGAGGATGCCTGGCCTGTGTCTTGGCAGGAGCCGAGGCTGACGTCAGGAACATAAGGTCATGCCATGATTGCTGTGCCCCCTGCCACCCCTGCCGCCTCTGCTTGCTAGTGCCAGGCTGCCCAAGTGCTGAGAATGCCAAGGTCACCCTTCCAAAGGAGGCAGGAGGCGGCCGTGGCATCAGTCCCTTGCCTCATCCATATTCCCCATCTTCTTCCAAAGGCACCAATTCCTGGAAGTTCCTCCCCTTGTGGCTCTGGCCTCTGGGACGCCTGGGGACATTTCCACTTTCCCGGGAGGGGAGCGTCCTCCCGGCCCCTCGGATGCTCCACCAGTGAGCCAGGGCTTGGGGTAGGTGTTGTGCCAACAGGGAGTGGCCACTTACCTTTGCTCCTGCATCTGCCCTGTCCTTAGAGGGGTTTAAATACATCAATAGCTTATTCGCCAAAATGTATCCAGAACTATTTTTAGTGCTTTGAACATGTTGACTCTTACATAAGATTCATTCAGTATATATAAACTATTCAGTAAATATTCCCTCATGAGAAGAATGGTATTTTGGTCTATTTTGTCTCTCTGCCCTCTGTGTTCTAATTTGGGACCAGGGAGTCTCTTGGCTCCATCCTGGGGTTGGCTGCTCCCAAAGCTCACTCATGCTTTGGCTAGGCTTGCTGCCTTGGCCGTGGAGAGGGGGTCTTGCGGCCCCGGGAGCAGGGCTTGGTCAATGCAGAGCCCGCATCACAGCACCAAGTGCGGAGCCCAAGAGCAGGGCGCAGAGCTCCTCCTTCTCCCAGGATGGCGGCCGGCAACCGGCAGTGGGAGCCTCCCTGGTGGGGACCATGTTCCCAGTCCAAAGGGACGTGGTTGCATGCTGGAGCTGCTAATATGGACTCGTGAAAGTGCCTTCCAGGTGGGAAAACGAGTGAAGAAACCTGGAGTATTTGCTGAGCTGCTGGGGCAGAGCACCACAGACTGGGTGGCTCACACAAGAGAAACAGGTTTCTTCTCGGGCGGGAGGCTGGAGGCTGGAGATCTGAGACCAAGGTGGTACAGGGTTCCTTTCTCCTGAGGCCTCTCTCCCTGGCTTCTCCCTGGGTCCCACATGGTATCCCTCTGTGCATCTGTGTTCACACTTCCCCTTTCTATAAAGACACCATTCATGTTGGATAAGACCTGCCCTCATGCCCTCATTTTAACTTAACAGCCTCTTTTAAAACCCTACCTCTAGGCCAGTGCAGTGGCTCACACCCGTAACCCCAGCACTTTTGGGGGGCTGAGATAGGAGGATCACTTGAGACCAGGAGTTCGAGATCAGCCTGGGTAACATAGGGAAACCCTGTCTGTACAAAAAAACAAAACAAAATCGTATCCTATCTCTAAATACCATCACATTGTGAGGTGCTAGAGGTGAAGGCTTTCGCACGTGAGCTTTGACGGGGACACATCCAGCCCATAGCTGAATGTCTATGCTTCTGTCTAATGGGCAAGGCTGCCCTGCAAGGCTGTGGGGAGCAGGCGCCGGGCGGAACTCCAGGGGAGGCGCCTCAGTCTGATGCCCGAGGAGGCCCCCCGTGGACGGGTGTGGCCCAGAAAACCTGCGTGTTTCCCACAGGTTCGGGGTGATGAGCTGCTTTGGGGTAGAGACAGGTCTTGTTTGACTTTTCACCCCAGTTCGTGTCTGCACATGGTGGGCGCTGGCTCGGCGTCTGGGTGGTGGAGAGAGATTGTGGAGGCACTTCTTGCGGATGGCCCCTGCCTCTCTCCTGGTGAGATGTGGGCTTTTCTTAAGAAAGCTCCAACTTGTGCTCCAGGAGATACTTGGGCTCCCTGGCCGGGGTGCGCAGGATGGGGAAGGGAGCGTTTGCTGCGTCTTCTGTCGATCTCTGAGGGATGTTTCTCAGGGGCTGTGAACTCTGGTGGAAAGTACAAAGTCCCAGGGTGGATTCTGGCGGGCTGCCAGCCGGGCATGTGTGTGAAGGCCAGGTGGGGGGTTTGAGGAGGTGCACGGCCCCAGAAGAAAGCTGGAGGGTGGCAGCCTAGGACATGCTGTGGGCTTGCAGATCCTTTCCTTCCTTCAGGGTCAGGCTTCACCAGGCAAGCCGAGGGTCCGTCTTACAGCAGCAACCGCAGCAACACAAATGACCTGATATCCTAAGTCAGTGCCAAGGAAGACCCCTACTACCAGGCTGTTCTGAGGGCGTGAAATCACCTCCATCCTGACACATTTGTGCCCCCGTGCTTTTGCTGTTCCACCTCCCGAGCAGGGCTGGATTAACTGGATAAAGCTGGAAGGGTAAGCGCCAGCTCCATGACCTGGCATCCAGGGCAGGCAGCCCTTGCCTCCTCCTCCTCTCCGTGAAGGCACAGAGAGTGGGTGGCTCCACGGGCCACAAAGCACATTCCCAGGAGGCTCTGGGCACATCCAGGCCTCCTTGAGGACCAGCCCTCTGCACCCCAGAGGTAGATCCCTTCCTGCCAGGACAGCCAGTTTTTTCTAAATTTAAAAAATGATCCTTGCATCCAAATGCAAGAGCTAAGGTGAGTTTTGCTGGATATCAACACCGGGGCACAAAGACGGGGTCTTGGGCAGGGCGGGCTGGGTGAGCAGAGGGTTTGAGTGAGAAAAGCTGCCGTGCCCAGGTGCTTTATGTTGTTACAGAGCTTTCATTTCTAATGTGACGTTAAATTCTTTCCTAGTTGAACACGGCTCTCGGTGGCTGGCTGGCAGCTGTGTGCGGGTGTTTGCAGGATGATAACTGCCTCAGCATCCGTGCCATCCTGAGCTGCTCGGAGGACTGCTGGGCAGAGACTCCTTGGCAAGGGCTCCGGGAGGCATCTGAACATCCATCTTCCCTGATCTCCTGTCCCGCACACAGATGCACACACTGCAGGGCTATTTCTTTACTCGGTTTGGTTTTGCTCTCACCCCCTAGCCCTCCCTGTGCCCAGTACCTGGGTCTAGGAACATAGAATTTAAAAGCTGGGGCAGATTCTGAGAGCTCTTATTTCAATCCCATCATTTTACTTGGGAGGAAGCTGAGGCCCAGAGATGCTGAGACATGTGTTCAGGACAAAGCAGAGTTTATGGTGCAGCCTGAGGTGGAGCCCAGGTCCCCTGGCTCCCGCTCTGGTGCTCCTTCCCCTGGATGACAGCATATCTGTCCTTCTGTTGATTTGTCCTACCTGGGATATTCTCCCCATCCTGGTGTCTTTCTTCAGCTGGGCGTCTTCGTAGAGGTCCAGACACAACTCAGTCTTGGTTGTTTCTTCCCCACCCTCAAGAAACAGGTTGCTCAAGGCAGGTGCAGAGGCTCATGCCTGTAGTCCCAGCTCTTTGGGAGGCTGAGGTGGGAGGATCACTTGAGGCCAGGAGTTAGAGACCAGCCTAGGCAACATGGTGAGACCCCGTTTCTTAAAAAATTTAAAAATTAGCTGGCCATGGTGATGCGTGCCTATAATCCCAGCTACTCAGAAGGCTGAGGCCGGAGGATCACTTGAACCTAGGAGGTGGAGGCTGCAGTGAGCTGTGATTGCACCACTGCACACCAGCCTGGGTGACACAGCAAGACCTTGTCTCTTAAAAACAAAACCCAGATTACTAGCGAGGCCAACTCGTAATATAAAATTTGTAGTAGAGACACTTTTTTAGGCCATGTGCCAGGCCCTATTTAAATATATTACTCATATTAGCTTATTTAATCCTCATATCGACTGTCCCCATTTTACAGTTGAAGAAACAAAGGCACCAAGAGGTAAGGAACTTGCCAGTTATGCAGCGGAGGGCAGTGGAGCCAGGATTTGAGCCCAGGCAGCCTCCCTGCAGGCCTTGAGTCAGGTGCCTCTTCTTTGAAGGGAGCCCCGCTGTGCTGCTCATCCTGTTCAGTGACAGTAGGCTAGGATGTGAAGGGGACGTTGGATACTTCCAGCAGCTGTGGTTTGGCTGTGCGGATGGTTGTTTCTTAGGCTCTGGTCCATGGTGGGAAGCACTGAATGGGCAGACCAGCCCACCTTCCGCCTGTGCGCTCTGCCGTCTGACACCCTCTACCTGCAGGGCCTGATCACAGGCCAGCAGGCAGCTGGTGGCCCTCTTGGGTCCTCTGTCTTCTCCTGAGATCTCTCAGAGACAGCAGGGAAAAGATGAACCCAGGAAATGCCTCACAGCTAGTTTGAATCCCAGCACTTACACAGTCATAAAGTGAAGTCCTTGTGGTCTTTTATCCTGTAGAATATAAAATTAAAGGAAAAAGGTCCTGAAAAGAATTCCTCCTCTGCCTGTCCGCTCTCGCCCAAATCCTCAGAATGTCAGTCTTTCCCCAAACTCTGCACACTCTTCAAGCACTTCGGAAACTAATACTTTTGTATATCACAAATTGACTTTCAAAGAACATTGGATAAAATTTTCTTGTAAAAAGGGTATGTTAGTCAAAAAAAGTTTGAGACACACTGGCTTAAAGTCATGCTAAACAAGTTGATGTGCCACAGTGTTTTCTCAGGACCTTTGCTATGCGAATGTCCTCGGGAGGCCGAGCTAATCCACAGTTTGGCAGAAGCTGAGCCCCTTCCCCTCCATCTCACATACAAGTGAGGAATTGTTTTCCAGGCCTGTTGGCACTGCCAGTGGCTGTCATAGCAAGCTAGTAGCGTCCATTGGCTGTCAGGAATTATGCCGTCAGCACTTCCCTAGCCCTGTGACCAGCCTTAGAGGAAATAAGGACCCCCCTCACCAAAACCGGAGCCCACTCTTAGCCACTTGCCGTGGTCTCAGCTGAAGCCATGAGGCATCCCCGCCAGCCAGTTCTTCACAACGCTTCTTGGCCTGTCAGCTCCTGGGTTGTACCCTTGGGATGGGCACAGCTGCAAGTCTGACCTGGACGTTAGGTCATTGGCCCAGAGGACTCACAGCTATGTTCTCTGGTCCTCTGGGATCCAGTAGGGCTTCCTGCTTCACTTTCATCTGCTTTCTATACCCAGGATCTGAGAAGTTTCTTTGCCAAAAGCATTTCATTGCTAAACAAGAAAATCTGAAAGCTGCTGATTTAGTTTAGCCTCCTTTATTTGACAGTTGAGGCAAATTAAGGCTCCAAGATGCTGAGACCTGTGCAGGATCACACAACTCCTTGGAAGCAGCAGAGCCAGGACTAGCACCCAGCTCCCTGCTTCCCAGTACTCATGGTCTTTCAGCTGCATGGCTCTACTTCTCTGCAAAGGGTGCTGGGGCCGAGATTCATGGCCTTGAACTATGGTTCTTAAATGTTACTGTGCCGCAGACCCACCCAGGGCACTTTGTAAAAATTACGGAATCATCCATCTTAAAGGGCCAGGGTCTTGGGAAAGTTGCTTCATCTTTTGAGGCTCTAGATGGAGTGTTCTTTCTGTGCTGCTGAACCTGGAGCACTGAGAAGCTTTTCCTGTTCTCGGGTGCATTTGAATTTGCATGGTCTCTTTTACAGGGCAAGAGGTGCAAATTCCTGTTGCTTAAGCCCACTTACATAACAAACTGGCCACACCTTCAATCCTGAAAGGCAATGCAGCTGCCCACTATTGCAGACTCTGAAAAGTAAAGGTAGAAACGAACTCTGGGAGCCACAGAGACTACTCTTCATGGGCTTATTTAAAAGGAAGACCTCTGGCTCTGTCCCCAGAGATTATGATTTAGGAGGGCTGGGGTGGAGGACAAGAATCTGCATTTTAACCAGCACACCCTCTTCCCACCTCCACCCATGTGGTTTTGATGCAGTTCGTCTTTGGACTACACTTGAAGAAATGCTGACTTACATAGTAAAAAACCAAAACTGTGTAATTATAGGAATCACTCAAACACCCACATGCTAGGATATGAGGCTAGAAATTCAGGTTTATGATTGTCCAAGTGGGTTAGAGAAAGAAGCAAGGCATTCTGATTTTTAATGTGGATAACATGTAGCACAATGATATCATCCTGATAATGTGTTTTTAAATTTTGTTGTTGTTGTTGTTGTTGTTATTGAGATGTATGAATTTCTTATATATTTTGGATATTAACCCCTTATCAGATATATGGCTTGCAAATATTTTCTTACATTTAAATTTTTAATCCATTTTGAGTTGATTTTTGTTTATGGTGTGAGATAAGGGTTCAACAGACAGTTTTCTCAGCACCATTTATAGAAGAGACTATCCTTTCCCCACTGTGTATTCTTAGCACCCTTGTCAAAGATTAGTTGACTATATATGCATGGGTTTATTCCTATGGTCTCTATTCTGTCATTGGTCTATCTGTCTGTTTTTGTGCCAGTACCATACCATTTTGATTATCATAGCTTTGTAGTCCAGTTTGAAATCAGGAAGTGTGATGCCTCCAGCTTTGTTCTTTCTCAAGAGGGCTTTGCCTATTCAGGCAAATAACCTGATGGAAAAATGGGCAAAGGACCTGAAAAGACATTTTTCTAAAGAAGACATGCAAATGCCCAACAGGCATTTTGAAGGTACTGAACCTTACTGATCACCAGGGAAATGCAAATTAAAACCCCACACCTGTCAGAATGGCTATCAAAAAGACAAGCAATGACAAGTATTGATGAGGATATGAAAACAAGGGAATCCTGGTACACTGTCAGTGGGCATGAAAATTGGTATAGTCATTATGGAAAACAATGTGGAGGCTCCTCAAAAAAATAAAAATAGAACTACTATATGATCCAGAAATTCCACTTCCGGGTATATATCTAAAGGAAATGAAATCTGTATTTCTAAGAGATATTTGTACTCCCATGTTCATTGCAGCATTATTCACAATAGCCAAGATATTGAAACAACCTAAGTGTTAGTCGGCAGATGAATAAAGAAAATATGAGTTTGTATATATAATGGAATATTATTCAGTCTTAAAAAAGAAGAAAATCCTGCCCTTTGCAACAGTGTGGATGAACCCAGAGGACACTATGCTAAGTGAAATAAACCAGACACAGAAGGACAGAAACTGTGTGACCTCACTTGTATGTGGAATCTAAAAGAGCCCAACTCATAGAAGCAGAGAGTAAAACATGTGTTGCCAGGGCTAAAGGGGTTTGGGGGAAGGGGTAGTGGGAGATGGGGAAGGGGTATAAACTTGGCGATCTAATGTACAGCATGGTGACTATAATTAAAAATACTATGCTGCATATTTGAAATTTGCTAAGAAAGTAGATCTTAAGGCCTGTCACACCACACACACACACATACACACACACACACAGAGGGAACGGTGTTATTCAGCTCTATTGTGGCAATCATTTCACAGTGTATACATATATCAAATCATCACGTCGTACACCTTAAAAATATACAATTTTTTTATTTGTCAGTTATACCTCAGTAAAGCTGAGTAAAACTGTAAACTATAGCTATGTTTAAACTACAAATCTGTAAAAAGATAAATACAAATAAATAAGAAGAAAGTATTTATTAAGCATCACCTTGCAGGTGGCATTGTGAGTACTGTAGTGCATGCACGCAGCAATCTGCACAGATATGGCTCCTGCCTTCTGGAGACTTACAGTCTGGGAGGGAAGGAATGAGGAAGTGGAGCAGTGAAATACCAAGTAGCAAATTCCCTGGAGGAGACAGCTGGATCATAGGCAGCCGGGGAACTGCGTGAGTTTCCGAGGTTTCTTAAAGGTCTGTGTGGTATCTCTCACCCTGTAGGGTTTTCAGCAGGGAGCAGTCTGGGAAACACTCTAGTGCTACCTGGAGTCAGAGACCTGGTGGCCTGGAAGTCTGTGAGATCTATGTTGAAATCTTGCTGCCTGGTCTGCAGAGCTGCTCCGTTCACTGGTTGGCTACGATGTGGAACACTTGTCATACAAAGCCCTCTGCGATGATGAACTCATTTAACCCTTTAGCAACCCCATCAGATAAGTAGTGGTATTACACACAAGGAAACTGAGGTGCTCAGAGAGGCGACATAACTGAACCCAAGTCAGGGGCCCCAACTCAGGTTTGTTGGACTCCAGGGACTACATTCTACTCCCTTCAGTTCCCTCAACAGGAAAGATGGGGCGACATCTTGTCCTGTCCTCTGCCTCCCAGTTAAAAAATATATGTATATATTTATATATGTGAATAAAGACTTCTTGATGTGTATCACCAACATATCTAACTTGGTTTTTAATGTGGGGAAGGCAAAATGACATTGACAGATAATAGGATTTACATGAAATTCTGGTTTGTTTAGAGATGCTATAAACTGCTTGGCATTGTTGACTCCTTTGGAAATTCAACTTCCAAAGGAGCAAATGCAAAGTATTTCTCATGCCCCAGCCCTCCATGTTTAGATCTGAAGAGGAAAATAACAAGGTAGGTAACTGAAAGTCTGGAGCTGTTTCTACTTAGCTCTTCCTAAAGGCAGGGAAATGGACTAGAGGAAACCTGCAAGGGCTTTCGACTCACAGGGTTCTTTCATTTTGTGGGTTCCAGTTCTCTGGGCATAAGAGATGCCAAGGAGCTGGTGTGTTTTTGGAGAACTCATGCTCTGAGGCACATCAGAAGAACCAATGGTTGCCACAAGACCCCCTTCCTAATGCAGATGGAGTTTTCTGTGAATCCCAGAAGATGCACTTGGGTGTGAGGGAGTTGAGGGCTAGAAAAACGAAGACAACCCTCACCTTCAGCAGAACCCAGGGCTGGTGTCTGCAACAGCATAAAGTACCTTCTAGAATCTAATCCTGGTCATCCATGTAACATCTCTCTTCTCTAAACCCTCATCCTAGGCTTTCTTTCATGCTCATGGCCACACACAGTGAGGCTTTCCTCTCTGCCCAGAATCCACAGGGCATCACCCTTCCTCTGGAGCCAGCTTGGGGCTTTCCTGACGTCAGGAGTTTTGGGGGAAGCCAGTGTCACCTTATCTCCGTCTTGAAGCATATTTAACTTTCCCAAATAGCAAACTCTGGCTCTTTGAGCAAATGACTTCCAGATGCTGGAAGCAGCGGCTAGTGGAATTTTATTGCCCCCAAACTGTGGTTCTGGGCTGCATACTTCTGACATGAAGGTAATTTGGAATGTAAACATTGCAAGACGTGTACTGGAATTAATTAAAGCAACCCTGTATTCTCTAAGGCCTACAAGCCTGCAATTAACTGTTTACATTAACACCAAGCCAAGCAGATCAACCAGAGGATGCAGGGACCCTTGATGTTCACTTTCTCCCTTTACCTTCAGAAAAAAGTGAAATGGCAACCAAGCTGACCCATTTCCACAGTCCCAACCTGAAACCAGGCTGCTTCAGCCATCCTCTCTCGCACAGAAAACAGGGGGCAGCGTGAGAAGCGTAGCTGGCATCACGTGGAACCAAGGGCAGGCAGGAAACTCTTCCTCTGATATGTTAGACATCAGAAACTTCTTTAACCAGAAATACAAGTGTGCCCTTAAAAACGAATGGCCACATTCATGGTGGGCCTGCAGAGAAAACCGTGGCATCTCTTACTTGCCTGATAAAACCGGAGACAGCTTTTGAGAATGATTTTGTAACTTCATCGTGGCATTTAAAAGTAGCATGAAAGTTTTGGAGCTGGATGGATTGCATAATAATGTGAATATACTTAATGCCACTGAACTGTAAACTTAAAAATGGTTAACATAGTAAATTTTGTGTTATGTATATTTTATCCCCCAAATAAAATAGCAGGATGTTCTGACTTTAAAGGCTCTTTGGGATTATGTAAACTATGAGAACCCCTGGAATAGTCCTCATTTGTTACCCCCACGTGATGCAAGAGGGTGAAGTCCTGGCTTCCTGGGAACAGGCCCACACAATGTCAGGATATTTCAGGGGCATTTATGTAAAACACCAGAAAGCCATGCCCCTGAAGCCGACCAATCCCTCACATCCCCTCCGAGTTTGTTAGAGGGGTGACTCTTGGCAGGGAGCACTGAGAAATGCTCATAAGTGGTCGCCTTCACTACTGGCTATAACTATGAAAAGAGTTGCTGGAGGCTACCTCGTTACCCTCACCACCCCCAAAGGAGAAGAGGGGCTTCAGTATCCTGCAGCACGGCAGTGGGGTACGTGTGCTGGTGTGCACACGCGAGCTGTTCTGTTGTTGAAACTCTAATTGTTGCAGGTTCCTCCCTCTTTATATAAAGCAAAGCAACACCCACAAAAGGCACTGTAATCTCTCCACTGACTGTCCTTCTGCCCTCAGATCAACACAAGGGCCAACTCTGTTCCAATAGCACTTTACGTCTTTGAAAATGCTGTGTCCTGCCCGAACCTCCTCCTCTTCTCTTCGGTTTCTTCCTCATATGACACAGCTTCCAGACCCCCAACCACCCTGGGCGTCTTCTTGGGGTGTACAGTAGTTTTTCAGGATAATGCCCAGAACTAAACGCAATACTAATAGTGGTCTGCTCAGAGAGGTGTATGGGAATTTTATCATCTGTTCTGTTCTGACTTCCATATGTCCAACATTATCCCCCAGTGTTGCATTTCAACCGTTGTACCATCCTTTCCTTAAAAAAGCTTGTGATCATCCGAAGCCTCAGGGATTTTTTTTTTTTACATGAATAACTGTTGAGCAAGGGCTCCCCAGTCCTGAAATTAGGTAAATTTATTTAACTTAAGCCCAGAAATTTACTAGGAATCTTATTATTATTCATTATGTCAGAATCAGGGCCTTTGATATCCAGATACTGAGTCCTGACTCCCTCGCCCACTGTCCTAGCTTTGGGTGTGTCTATCTCTTCATCTGAGTTAGAATTCTATATAGCACAACTTGATTGAAATGCTGTACAGAATTGGCCTGGAGTACAGAGACCACCTTTTCAGTTTACAGTGAACCATCAGCCAGAGCCATGTGGGTGTGATAAGGCCACCCTGAGTCCACCTAGCCACTACCATCCAGCTTGGGTTTCTCCACTTTGCTCCCAAGGATTGATGGAGAGTGTGCGAGGATTGGTTAAAGAGATGTGCGCTGTGATAGAAAGGGCAGGCTGGCAGGTGATATAGTGCCCAGCACGTGGCAGGTACCCACTACATTCTGTGGGCTGAGCCGGTCAGTGAAGACACTGGTCATCCCCTAGCCTCCTTGCAGGTGATCATTCAGATTTCACTTCCTCCCCACCCAAAAAGCTGCCTCAAAACTGCTCGAAAAATGGGGGCTTTGAGTTTAATTTCTCCTGGAGCCCTCTGGTAGGATACGAATCAACAGGAAACTGGCTTGCGGGTCTTTGGAAAGAGAAGTAGCCTAAGATTAAGGGCCTAGAAAATCCCCCAGAAAAAAAAGAGCATTCCTGTCATCAGTGAGGATAAACTAGATGACAGTTTGGGACAACATTTGGTTTCCTTGGTTCATTTAAAACATTGATTCAGAGACTGGGGACTGGCGTTTCCTGACTTAAAAGCAGTGGAGCCCTTTCCCTCTGACGTGGACACACGCTGGTTCCCTCCCTGCCTCAGGAAAGGAGTCTGTCAGGTTGGAACTAAGAGGGCCCAGGAGGGTCTTGGTGAAGCAGCATTAGCCGTTGGTTGAGACTGAGGCAGACAGGGCTTCAGCTGAAAAGGCTTTTATCGCTTTTTATCTATTGACACTTTTTCAATTAAGGAGTCTCCCCTGAGATGATCTATCGCCTCCCTGTCTGAGCAGGAAATAATTACCAGCAGAGCAACTCCATCACTTGCCACATGTTTTTCCCATGGCCAGGGGGGCTCAGGAAAATACCAACAGCCTGCCTGCCGCTGGCGGTGCCTATGTGGGCACAGGGCACGCGGCCTTTCCAGGTGGCCTAGCCCTTTCCTCTGTCTTCTCCTCCCCTCACTTCTTATTCCCTTTGACCAAGGTTTTTATATTATACCCTGTCACCATCAGGGAATCTAGCCACGTCATCTTCTCTCCTGGTACCTGCTCTTCTAAGGAGCTCGCAGCCTTCTAGGCTGGGTCGCTGCTTCTTCTTGTTCCAGGGCCCCCTATACTGCTCATATATTCAGATGCCCGGGGACATGTTCCAGCGGAGGCTACCCAAGATAACATTTCTATCTCACTGAGGTTTTTTTGGAGCCTTCAAAATTCCATGATCTGATATTTTACAGTAAAAGCTTTAAATATAAATGTCATTGAGGTGTAGCACACAGACGGCAAAATGCAAACATTGTGAGCGCACAGCGTGAATTCTCACCTCATGCACATGGCTGTGTCGCCAGCAGCCGGGTCAAGACACGGAACGTTACTCACACCTGTCGTGCCCCAGCTCATCACTGCCTCCCTTCCCCAGGAACCACTGCCCTGACTCCTAAACGGCATAGATCCATTTCCCCTCTTTTGTACTTCATATAGACTCATGAGGTCTATATTTTTGTCTAGATTTCTTCACTCAGAATCATGTTCATGAGATTCATCCATGCCTGTAGTTGTTTGTTCGTAGCCATTGGTTTAAAGTTGTTTGTTCGTGTTCATTGGTGTGTAATGTTCCATTGTACCAGTGTGCCATGGTGGTTCTACCCATTCTGTTATTGATGGATATTTTCTGTCTTTTTTTTTTTTTTTTTTTTTTTTGAGACAGAGTCTCGCTTAGTCGCCCAGGCTGGAGTGCGGTGGCGCGATCTCGGCTCACTGCAAGCTCCGCCTCCCGGGTTCACGCCGTTCTCCTGCCTCAGCCTCCGGAGTAGCTTGGACTACAGGCGCCCGCCGCCTCGCCCGGCTAATTTTTTGCATTTTTAGTAGAGACGGGGTTTCACCGTGTTAGCCAGGATGGTCTCGATCTCCTGACCTCGTGATCCGCCCGCCTCAGTCTCCCAAAGTGCTGGGATTACAGGCTTGAGCCACCGCGCCCGGCCTTCTGTCTTTTTTTTAATGGAGAATATATGCATGTATGCGTATGTACCTGTAGTGCCTAGGAGTAGAAATGCTGGGTTGTAGGGTGTGCCTATGTGTAGCTCAATTACTGCCAGTTTTACAAAGTGGTCGTGCAACTGTGAAGTTTTTTCGATGTAGAAAATGTAAGAACAGTTACCTCCTCAGCCCCCGCTGACTTGCCTTTATGAAAGAAAACACAGAGGTGGGGACTTGTGCAAGGTGAGAGCTGCTCTTTCTTGATCCCTGGCCTAGTTACCTTTCTATTAGCCTGCAAGAAGCCTCTCTTTCGAGGGACCTGAGAGAAAAGGACGCATCCTCCTGTCTCCCAGGTCACACTTTCCCCCAACGCATTCTATAGCTCATATAATTTTCCACAAAATGCCTTATTTGAACTTCAAATGTTCAAGGCCAGATGAGCACCACAGATGTGGCCTCTTCTTATTTATCCAGAGGGTTTGGGGAAGCACAGCTCCCTGACATTCATTGATGGATATCATCTGCCACCGCCTGCTTTCCTTTTGTGCCAATAATCTGGGAACGGGAGAGAGATGAGTGTTTGCTTGAGATTGAATTTATGACAACACGGAACCAGCCTCCTTCAGCTGGACTGATGAACGCCTGGGTGAGCATGCCACAGTTTGCATTTTTTCTCCTTCTAGTCACCACCTTTCTTGATTAGGAAGCTGTGTTGTCAGTGTGCTGACTTATTAGGGAGAAGAATGGGCTCTAGCAGGACTTTAACCGTCACAGTTCTCATTCAGGAAAGAAACGAAGGCAGGTGCTGTACGCCCCATGCCTCCCACAGAGTCCCACAAGCTGTGGGTGTCCTCAAACCATCCATCCATCCTCCCTTGAAGGGCTTGGGGGAAGGGGTGTGAAAGGGAAGAAAAAAAATCTATGAATTGTACACACATTAAGTTCTAGGCATTATTTCAGGCGCGTGTGTACAATTTCCTGAGCAAATGAGTGAATGAATGATTCGTTTTAAAATACAATTAGGAGCTTTGCTGGCTTCCCCAGAATAGAAATTTTCTGAGATTTTTCCTAGATCACTTTTAGCAGTAAGAGTGCCCTAAGAATAATGGCTTTTTGGTCAAAGTCTCTTAATGTCACCGAAGCTTGGGAACATGTTCTCATCAGGCAGGAGAACAACAACAGAAAGATCCGCGTTCCAGTTCCTTGTGTATAAAGGTTCTCCTGGCCTCTTTGGCCCCAGCTCTAAGGGTGAGAATAACCACAAGTTATTGCCAGAGGGGGCAGCGCCTTCATGGACAGAGGGCAGGTGTTTGAGGGTCCGGTGCTCCATCCAGGAGGCTGCTGGCTGCACTGAGAGATGGGCTCTGAGCCTGTTCAGTTTCTACCAGTGTAGGGCAGGCCCCCAAAGCTGAACATAGATGGAGACACAGCAGGGCAGAACAGTTAAAGATTTAATTCCACCTTTGCCATCTCTTACCTGTATGGTCTTGAGAAAGTGCCTGTGTTTCTGTGAGACCTTGATTTCCACATCTATAAAATGGGGAGAATCATACCTACCTTACTGGGTGGTTATGAGGATTAAATCAGTCAGGGTATGTAATGTGCAGGGCATATGGTAAACGTTCAAGAGTCTAGGCTTTGTTTTTGTCATTGGAGAAAACATTTGTCAGGTACCTACCGTGTGCAGACAGAGGCCAGACACGCCTTCAGGTGCCTGCTTCATGCACAGCTGAAGCTGGCACAGTGCTCAGTTAGGGGCAGTCATTACTTGAGGCTTTGCTTTAGCTGACAAGGAAAGCCCTTGGTCATCCTGTATGCCATGCCAGGCTTGGGCTCACGAATAGGTAGAGTAGCATGTATATGGTCACTGAGTTTCAGTGGAGACCCCAGTGGCCAGAAAGAGAAATCCCACCTTTCTTGTTGATGCCCAAACACCATGAACTCATTAGTTCTCACCAACAGAAAACTCCCAAGTATCTGCTGAAAGTTGGGGCTCGCGCCGGCAGCCTGCATGACTCTGCGGGCGTGTGCTATGAAGAGCTGATGTGCAGTGGAGACTCATGTGCACAGGCATAAAACGATGGCCAGGGACCTCGGGGAGAATGCGGACATTACCAGCTGACTGCTAGTGTGACTTGGACTGAATAAGAATACTCCTGCCAAGCACCCAGCGTAGTACCTGAAACATGAAATCATTACCTCACACCTACTAGGATTTTCTTGTTAAAACAAAACAGCAGAAAACAAGTGCTGACATGGATGTGGACAGATTGGAACCCTTGGCACTGCTAGTGGGAATATAAAATTGTATCATTTGGAAAAATGGTATGGTATTTCCTAAAAAAATTACAAATATAATTCTCATACCATCTAACAATTCCGCTTTTGGATATGCACCCTAAAGAGTAGAAAGCAGAGCCTCAAAGAGAGATTTGCACACCCATGTTCACAGTAGCATCACTCACAAAAGCCAAAAGGTGAAAACGACCCAAGTGTCCTTTGACAGATTAATGGATAAGCAAAATGTGCAATGTGATGGCAAGCTTTAAAAAAGAAAGAAATTCTGATCCGTGCTACAACATGGATGAACCTCGAGGACATTACGCTAAGAGAAATTAGCCAGTCACAAAAGACAAATTCTGCACGATTCTATTTGTATGAATTGCCTAGAGTAGTGGAATTTATAGAGATGGGAAGCAGGATGATGGTTTTCAGGGGCTGAAGGGAGTGGGGAATGGGGAGCTATTGAAGGAGTACAGAGTTTCAGTTTTGCAAGATGAAGAGCATTCTGGAGATCGGTTGCAGAGCAATTTGAGTGTATAGAACACTCCTGAACCACATACTTAAACACGGTTAAGATGGCAAATTTTATATGTATTTTCCCACTATTTTTAAAAATAATAAAAAATTTAAAAACACAAAAGGAACTCAAATAAATATTTGCTGTATCTGAATTCAGATGAACAGAAGAAATCCCCCCAAGCACTGTGGCCCTGGGCAGGCCGGAGGCTCTGGTGGTGATTGAATGTGGGAACACGGTCTGGGTGGAGAGGAGATTTCAGGAGAGAAGAGGGAACGGAGCCATCCCCTTCATTTCATAATCAAGCTGAAAGCAGCCCTGGGAGAGGTGAGGATGCAGTGACTGAATCTCATCCTAAGGAATAAATAACTGGCATCACATTTTAATTAGCAGAGAAGCTCCGGGAGCCAGGCCTGAGGAAGTGTACCTTCTGTGGGTGCTCAGAGGCAGACGGGGACAACAGGGGGCGAGCCGAGGGTCTGGGACGTTTGAAGGGTGGTGGGTAGGAGTGGCGCTGCGGGTGGCTTGGTCTGACTGGCCCAGGGTTCGAAATAGACAGTGGTTCTCACTCGGTTGACCTAGTTGACCTTCCTCTCTGGGAAAAATTCACAAGGTATTTAAAGAATGATCTTTGGGCCCCTTGGCCTGAGCGCTGTCCTTCTGGGGCGGGAACTCCCAGGATGAGGGAGGTTTTGTCGGAGCTGTGGAGCTGTGGAGTGTAATTACCGGCCTGACAGGTGGCAAGTCAGAGGGAACGTCTTACTCTGTAGCCGCTGAAACAATGATTTTAAGCAAGGTGACAGCGGAGAATTCTCCCTAATGTGCAAGCCAACACTGTTGAGCCACAAGCCAGCACCATATCCCCAGTAAAATCAATTCCAGTGGTGGAAGGAGGCCTCCATCCGTTGGACCTGGCACCCAGCCCACATTGCCCAAGAGCTGTCTCTGGGCCTGGTATATGCTGCGCCCTGTGCTACGCTTCTGTAAGCGTATGGCTCCTGCCCTCAAGGGGCGCAGAGTCTAGAGAAGGCCCTGCTAAGGGTCCCAGAAATCAGAGGAGTCAGGCTGGGTGGTGATTCCCAACTTGGAGGAGTTTACAGATCGCCAGACAGGCAGGTGCTACACGGCACCTAGAATAGTGTTGGCCACAGACTAGGCACCAAAGAAAGAGAATGGAGGGAGAGAGGGAAGGAGGGAGATGGCACAGGGATGGATGATGGGAAGTAGGGCAGGGAGACAGAGGGACAGGGACAGGGAATGTGGGACTAGAGGAGGGGGCAGAGAGACAGGGAAGGAGGGAGGGAGGTGGATGGGGAGGGATGGATAGAAGAGAATGGAGAGAGAGAAGGAAAGGGAGGAGAGCAGGGAAGGAAGGAAGGGAGGGAGGGAGGCCTACTCCTCTAAGTCCTCAGGAAAAGGACTGAGAAGCTCAGAGTTGAGCTCCTTTTCTGACAATAGTGGTGTTTCTGAGGACCAATCTTTAGTCTCCAGAGCGGGGCTTGTGAGTCTCTCACACCAGCTGTTTCCTGGGGATGTGAAGTTCATAGGCTCCTTTTCTTACCCCATCACCTACCTGTCACCTTCCTGGGCAGGTGCAGCATCCTCATGGGCTCCCCTGCCCTGTCCTGGCAGTATACATGATGGGCAGCTTACGTGATGTATAGTGTACATGGGGGCGGCATGCATGGTGGGTGGCCTATGGGGGCGGGGTACGTGAGGGCGGCATGCGTGAGGGTGGCATACATGAGGACAGCGTGCATGGGGGTGCCGTGCATGGTGGGCGACATACATGGGGGCAGTGTGCTTGGTGGGCTGTATACCTGATGGGTGGCGTACATGGGCAGCATACATGATGGCCAGCGTACACGATGAGCAGCCACCATGCATCAGGCAGGAAGAGACCTCGCTCCCATGCCACAGCCCCAGGCTTCTGACACTCTGGCTCCGGACCCCCAGCAGCCAGCGGGTGGGTTGGATTCCAGGGTCTTCACTCAGGGGCATTGCCGGGTGAGCCTGAGATAAGGGTGTAGCTCTGCTCATTTCTGGAGTTCTCCACACACACCCTCCAGGCAGACCTCATTCTTTAGACGTTTCTTTCACTCTTTAGCTTGCTCTTGCTGTGTATTAAATTTGATCTGGGGTGTCTGCAAATGTTGGGGCTCACGGGGGTGTGCTGGGCCGGGAGAGGTTGAGCATTCCTCAAGAAGGAAGACAGCAGAGCACTAGATGGGAAGGGGCTGGACCCTGAGAGAGCCTGCCAGGTGTCCCCTTCTAGCAGGAGGGGCCCCCAGACATCTCACTTCATTCCTTAGGCATGAGTCATTTTCACATTTCAGGGAAAATGCATATCCTTCCCAGAGCTGAGGAAGCCCCATGAGCTATTCTGGTCCTGACACCAGCTCCCACCCTTTAAAGCTCCTGTCCCTGGGGGTTTTGCAGCAGGATGGTCTCTGAACTCTGCAGCCAAGTACTTCCCTTGTTAGAGAGCCACCTCCCTGGCCTCTTCCCCAGCCCCAGGGATTCAGGTCACTGGGCGTCCCCTGCCTGAGGATAAGCCACAGTGTTACTGACCTGGGCCCCTGACTCCAAACTGAGCAGTAGATTGGGTTTCCAGTGGTTGGTCAGTGCCTGCATGAAAATCCCGGACTTCAGGTCCTGAGGGATCCAGCTTCCCTCATCCTAACCCCCCTCCTTTGACTTTTTTCCAGACTGACAGAGCAGCCTGCGGTTCTACCCTCTCTAGCTGCCTAATGGCCTTGCATTTGTTTATTTCCCATGTATTTGTTGAATATGTATGCATATTTTAGCAAAAATAAAAAGTAGGCAGAACCCAAATACCAACACGTCCTAGTCCATCAGGTGGCAGCGTATGTGCTCTCAGTCTGAGAAATATACACAAGTCATTAAATAGCAATTATTGTAATTAGCAGAATGTACACGTGATTAATCACCCTCTGCCCCCGCTCCTCCATTTACCTTGCCTGTGGCATTAATGGATACCGTAAGGGGCTGGGAGCCAGCTTGTGGTATAGAGGAAGGAGAAGGGGAGGGCTGGTTTCCCTGGGGTTTCTTTTCTCTCTAGGGGTGCATGGTTCTTTCTTTCTATGTTACTCTGGACTCCCTCCAAGGCCACCTCTTCTCTCCTCCCTTTCTCTGTGACCCATCCCAAAACACAGCTTTCCTCAAGAAAAGCACCGTATTAAATCAGCAGCTTGGAGGTGTGCGGCCTCAGTCAGGCTTCAGGCCAAGGCAGCTAGGGGTAGCAGCAGGAGACAAAAAGGATGAGATTCCTGGGTGCTTGGAAACCCTCATTCCCTGCACCATGGCTCGAGGACAGTCACAGGTCCCGGGTGACCTGCCAGACCAGCTGGAGCATCTGCAACCCTGGGCTCGGAGGAGGGGCTTCCATCACCACACGGACACTGCGGCAGCAGCTGTGTAAGGCTATGGATGGCTGAGGCTGCAGCCTATAATCACATATTTACGGTTACTGCCTCATGGAAAATTAAAGGTGTGTGAGGCACAGCCTCTTCCTTCAGCCAACAGAGGTCGTCTGCTTGGGCTCAGCTCAGGCAGCCAGTGTCATCTGCAGCTAGAACTGGCTAACCTGGCGGTTCTGACCCTATTGGCTCTTCAAATCCTCCTACCTGTCCAAGGGAGGGGCTTCTTCTGGTTTCCAAGCTGGTGTTGGCGAGGGGAAGAGCAGGTGCCTGTACTCACTTTGGCTCCTCCTTTGTCACCTGGGTGGGATGGATTTGTTCTGCTTTCTGTCCACCTGTTAGGCAACATAACTTTTGGAGTCCCATTATGAGCAAGGTGCGTTAGCCTGGCTCAGTTCCTCGTCTGTGAAATGGGCACTTGTACCCATCTCGTAGGGCTTATGGGATGATTGAATGCAATACTGCTTAGTCTTGTGTTTATTAATTCTGGTGGTTTGATAAATATGGAGCACCTACAGTGTGTCAGGATGAATGACTCTAGGTTCTGGGGATAAAGCAGCGGCTAAGATACAGCTTGCATTTAGTGGTATGTGTGAGCATGTGTGTGGAGAAACAGACAATTAAGCAGGTAAACAAGTGAATAAACAAGATAATTTCGTATAGTACTAGGTGCCATGAAGAAGGTAAAGTCATATGGACTGGGAGGTGAGGGCTCTGAGAAGGTGACATCTGAGCCAAGACTTGAATGAGAATGAAGTTCTAGCCATGTGAAGATCTGGAGGAGAAGTTGCTAGGCAGAGGGAACAGCTCGTGCAGAGGCCTTGGGGCAGGAATGAATGAAGTCTGATTACGTTGTAATGGCAACTGGTTCCTTCCTCGACGGAAAAGTCTGGATGAAGTTTGCATTAAATCCCAAGGTGACCTGGTGGTAAACATCAGAGAATCTTCCACCTGGGAGGGAAGGGCTGAGTTCTTAGGAGGCATCCCAGATTAGCCTGATCTAACAGAACTAGATGCAGCTGCTGAGGTGGGTTACTGTGTCCGATAGCCAAAACGGATTTATGTATAGGACATTATTAAGAAATCGATTTAATTGGCACTTTGGGTCAGTTGAGTTGCCTCACACTTGTGTGTGCACATTGTTTATCTTTACAAGTTATTTTCCGTGCACATGTGCCTGTGCGGGTGGTGAACAAGGAGCGGTGCTTGAGAGCCTGGGAAGGGCACATCTGCCTACAAGGTGAATCGGGTAAATCACAGGGGCACCCCCAGATGAAGACATCTATTTTCAATGGATGTAGTAAAGCTTTTCCTAACTTCAGGAGACAGCGGGCGAAGGGCTGGGAGGATCCGCCCAGCACATTGATTCTGGAGATTATGCATGATACATTCCTGCCACCATGGGAGATTCCCAATGGCCACCAGCGGTCATGATGCCCGGGCATGTGTGGAGCTGTGCAGTCGTGAATCACTTCCATCTGCACAATATACAGGCTCAGAATAGCCCTATGGAGAAGGCAAGAGAGAAATCATCTCCATTTTACAGATGAGAAAAATGAGGCTCAGAAACCTTAGTGGACTGTCCAGGCTAGAGATGGGACCCTCTCAAAGTCAGGTGTTCCTCCCCCGTGCCTCCCTCTCTCCCGTCCTTCTGCTTACCCCAAATGCTTTGTTGAGCACCTTCTTATCATGCCGCATTGCATGGCGGTTATGCATGTGACATTACGACCTGCCAGCTTGCCTGGGCTCCAATTTCAGCTCTATCCCATAGCCTGTTGCATGAGCATCTGTCTCACGAGGTTACCTTAGAAGTTAAGTAGGTGAATACATGGCAAGTACTTAGAACAGCATTTGGTCCATAGAAGCACTCCACAAACGTGAGTGGTTGGGTGATGAAGTGCCCCTCCGCCTGCCTACTGCACCACGCTGTCCCGATGCTGTCTGTTCTGAAGGTCCTCACCACTCCCGCTAGCTGTGGTCCAGCCCTGGTCTCTGAAGTTCTTCTTTCTTGTCCTCTCCATTTACCTGCCTGTTCTCTGTGACGATCCTCAAGCCCTATGCTCTTCCCCATCTTCTCCCTCCCCGCTTCCTTCCTTCCTTCCCTGTTTCTCCCCTCTTCTCTGCACACACAGGAGACAACCAGACACGGCTGCAGCTCTTTTTCAGCCGACCTTGCTTCCTCTTTCTCAATCTGGTAATTCACAACTCTAAGGAAATTTGAAGTTTTGAAGATGTTATTTAAACTCACAACCCAGAAAATAATCATTTTTTAAAAAGTATTTGAGCAGCCTTCATTGGCAACTACATCGGGGGGCTCTGCTCCCCCTGGAGACGCCTCTCTGGGCTAGATATGCCGGGCTCACTGCCTGTAGCTGCACCTTGGCAAGGACCAAGGGAGGAAGTTGGGCCTTCTCTTTGTGGAATAGGAAAATAGTGGCAGAATTTGAGAGGATGGTGAGTGTCGCCATCAGAACAGGATTAGAGTAGACCCACATAGGAGGCGGGATCTTCAGCTGGCCCCGCCATACCTACCCCTCACCACCCTGTCCTCCCCTGCAGTGCCCACACACTGTGCTTGCTGCCCTGGACCTGTCCCCTGGCAACCCTGGAGAAACCAGACCTGAGGCACCTTCCACCCCTGCCCAGTGACAGCTAATCCCACAGTTTATCTTCTGCAAGCTCATGCTTCCTGTTCCTAGGTTATAACCCAGCACATGACCAGGAGATTTGGGGAAATGGTGCATTAACTTCAGGGTGAGTCTAATGGAGGCTGCGTAGGGCACTGTGGGAGTCTGTGCAGGGAGGAGCTTTGGTAGGTCTCTGGGGGAAGGGGTTGGGGTAAGGACCTCTGTCTCTGTCTGGGATCAGAACCTCCCTCTGGTTCCCAGCAGAGCGTAGACGGATGGGGGCGTACAGTGGGGTAGTGGTGGTGAGAGAAGGGCATGGAGAAGATGAAATCTGAGACCTTCCGTTCCAGTTCTCCATCGCAGGAGCCGGGTCCGTTTATCTGGTGAGTCTGGCTTATGTAGTCAGTCTGGACATTTCCATTTGAGAACAAGCCAGTTGGCTCTATATATAACCCAAATGTCCAGAGAATTGTCAATCCTTCCCTTCAAGTCTAAAAATAGGAGTGCAAGTCCCAGTTCTGATGCTTAAAGATGACTCACTGTAGCCACTGTAGCCTCAGTTTCCCTCAAAAGCCCAGGGGATGGGGATGACACCTCAGGGCTTCCATGGGCCTGGCACAAAACGTGAAACTACCTCACAGGGCCACAGACACTTAGAGAGGCCAGACAAGTGTGCATTTCTTGATTCATTTTGCTTTGGGGAGGTTTTGGATTTTTTGTGATCCCATTTCTCTGGACCAAGAAGGGACAAGCCACGCCCTTGCTGCCCGAATCTCCACCTGGTGGCACCTGAGCTTGTGCCCAGATGGCACACTGGAGTTATACTGATTTTGCCCAAGACCACTGCACACGTGCCTGAGGAACACACAGCAGCCCTGGGTCCTGAGCTTGCACTCGGAGCTGCCCGGGCCCCACCTCCCCAGGAGAAAAGATTCCCAGAGCCGCACCTGCCGGCGCAGGCGTGCTGCCAGGACCCTGATGTCTCAGCTGCTTCTCTGCTCTGTGATTCTGTCTGAAGTAGGAAATAGGGCAGGCTTGCTGGTAGACTCCAGAGGTCATTAAAAATAGGCAAAGGAAATAAACAGGCCTCCATCAGTCACCTCCTTGGCGGGCTTGCTTGGAAGGGTGCTGGGGAGGAGCGTGCTGGGCCTGGGGAACAGAGCTGGGCCTCTCAGGGGTTTGCCGTCTGTCTTGCTCTCTGTGTGAGGAGTACCTACTATGCGCCAGGGACTGTGCTGGATAGCTTTGCGTAAGCTATTTAATTGTTACTGTAGCCTGGCGAGGAGTGAATTACTGATTACTGTCTCATTTCCACAGATAAGAACACTGAGGCTCAGAGAGGTTAAATGACTGACAGAAGAGGTTAAATCACACAGGTTTAGACCCAGTTCTGGTTTCAAAGCTCTGCCTGGACCTGGGCTCTCTTTCCCAAGGTCTGTGCCAGTCGAGAACCCTCCACAGTCCTGTAAAGCGGATGAGTGTGCTGCGCTACCCTGGCTCCCATCTCCTATGCTCTGTGTGTCACCTGCTGTCCGGAGGCGCCCACCCTCACTATAGCCCCTCCTGGGCAACCTCTGCCCATCATCCATACTATCTGGTCTCAAGACCCATTTCCTCTGAGCTGCTCTCACGTTGGAAAATTATCCAAGAAACTCTCTGATACAGTGAGAATACCTGGTCAGGAAATAGTAGATTAGTTTACCAGGGGAGCACCTTGTTTTAACAGAGGCAATGTTTTAACAGAGGATTCCTGGAACCAGTCCTAAGAAGTGAATGTCTAATAGTTGAAAGTTGAAATTTGTTCTTTTGGGGTACATGGTATATGGTTTATTGGAAGGAATATCGGCTCTAGACTTACATATCAAATCCCAACCCTCACTTACTCATTGTGTGAACTTGGACAAATTATACAAACTCTCTGAGCTCCCACTGTACCATTTGTAATATAGGGATAAGTGAAATTACACAAAGTGCACAGCACCACAGCACAGAGCCTGGCATTCAGCAGGACCATCAATAAATATTAGTTTATTTCCTTTCCCTTTGATGGCAAGCAGGTTTTTCCTGCTTTCCTTCAAGTCACGTCATAGCTCCCAACTCCATTTATGTATCAGCCAGCCCTGGCCATGTAGACGAGGTGGTGGTGTTCTGTATCTTTCATGAAGGGACACTCAGGCCATGAGCTCTGAGGATGGCAGGAAGTTTTCTCTAGGCCAGGAAGGAAGAGGGGGACTGAAATAGGACCTCCTTCAGACATTGCTACTCTGCGTGCGAGTGCAACTGGGTTTTCCCAAGGGGCCCTTCATCCCACTTGCGGCAAACATCAGCCTGGCCAGCCCCCTGAGGACAGCTGTGAGGAAGGGCACACAAGGACCTGCAGAAACTCTGGGGGCAGCATGGGGAGGCAGGACTCACCCACATTTCAGGGGGAGCGTTTTTGTTCTTCATCATCAATTTTTTCAGAAGGGCTTTTGAGGGGTGGACTAAAGGAGGCAGGGAGAGAGAAAAAGGAGGATGACGAGGGAGGAGAGAGAGTACAGAGAAATGGTGCGTAAAGGGGGCAGATAGTTAGGAGGATTAAGGTGGATGGTATGAGCTGGCCTTCCTTCAGAGGGAACACGCTGATCTCATGTTCATTAACCATCAGCTGGGAATCTTGTTAAAACTGCACATTTTGAAAAATTAATGAAAATCCTAGAACTTGATTAAATAAGTCTAAACTAGGGCCCTAGGAATATGCATCTTAACCAGCTCTTCTAGCAATTTGGATGTAGACATTTGGAGATCACACTTTGAGAAGTACAGAACCTTCAGCTGAGCCCTGGAATGGGGATTTTCAAAAGTCCCAGGCTCCTTTCCTGGGAAAAACAGGTTCTTCATCTCGTTAGAGGGGCTGCCACTGCCTTTGGACTACAGGAGCTATTTTCCAGGAATGTAATCAGGCTTGACCCCTGCCTCCTAGCTCTCCCTATGCTGTGTCTCCTAGTAAATACCTGCCTGCAACTCTCAGCATTGCTTTTGGCCTTGAGGGCCCGGCCTGTATTTCACCCTCTTCTCAAGGCCTGGCTGCATTGATCAGCCCACTGAATTTACTGCCTGAAACAAAGCTTAGCGTGATTCTTCATCGATCTCTCCTCATTTCATGTCACTCAGAATGGCTCCCACTGGAAGGTACCTGAGAGACAATCGGGTTCAATTGTGCTTAACCAGGGTATGCATCAACAACTGCTTGTGAAGCTTTTTAAAAACAGGCACGGCCAAACTCCAGGAGGTTCCTTATTTGGTGACCATTCTCTCTATAGTGCCACGGCAGATATATTAGTTACCCCTAGTATTCATCCTTGGCTCCTTCTTCCTCTGCTGGGAATGTGGATGTGATGGTTACAGCTTTAGTTGCCATCTTGGACCATGAGTAGGAGATGATCAGCGAGTGAGCTGGAAGCATCTGGTGTCCACAGACTGGGTGCAGTAGACTGTTCACCTCCGGCGTTTTACGTAAGAGAGAAGAAATTAACTTCTGTGTTGTTTAATTAACAACAGCGAAAAAAGGACCAGACCTATTCCTCGAGATTGAGGTCCTGGATGCTGAATTCCTGTTCCTCTCAATTTTCCACTAGCTTTGTAAGTTATTTGCAGGTAACTGCTGTACGTATACTTCCTCTGCAGATCTTACAAAATGAAACACACTGCCAGGCATCTACAGTTAAATAGCAAGCACTCAGTTGACTGAGCAAGTGGTTGATTAGGTTGCCTATCCCCCTCTTTCTACTCAAAGAAAATGGGGTTCATTGGTAGCATCAGGAGTTCTGAGCTTTCTTCCTGATTCTGATTCTGATTTCGTTCTCTGCCTTGGCATTCACTGTGGTCCACTGTAGAATGACAGTCTTTAACCAGATGACCTCCACACTCCATCCATTTCTAACATTCTGACCTAATGGTCATTCTGAGAGGTGTTTGTGTGGTGTGAGCCGTGACTCGGAATATGTGAACCTGATTGGCTGGGCTTACCTTGTGGTTGGTTGACAGATGACTAGGAAATGGATGCAGCTGGGGGTTGACGCAACAGTATACTTAGAAGGAAGATGGTGAACTTGGAAAGTTGCCTTGCCAAAAGCAAAATGAAAATTCAGTTACCTCATTATAGGTACTCATGAAGGAAGATGGTGTCAGAGGAAAAATCACCGTGACTAGACCTGGTGAGGTGAAAGCCCTGGGAGTTGAGGTTGTACCTGAAAACTGGACCTCAGTGGAAAACCCTCAGATGGTTCTTCACCTTACTTCATCCTTGACCTATGGCCTGTTCTTCTGAATATCCAGTTCAAAAGATGAGATCATAGAATTACTCTGTAGGAGAATGTATCTTCCAGATGCCCTAGATGGGGAGGGCAGTTCTTTGCAGAGGAAAATTTTGATAGAACTTCAGCCAAAAGAGTAGTTTCATTAGATCTGTCAAAGCGGCAAGGCTGCTGGCTGCTTTTCTCCCCATGCAGAGAGTAGAGGAGGATGCTGGCTGTAATGTCTCTTGCCCCCCAAATGATCCTTGAGCCTTGAAGTTACACAGAAACTTCCCGAATGTCCCAGTTCTTTCTGCTTAGTACCTGGGCAGCAGAACCTCCCTGGGGATACTCAGCTCCCTTTATTAGAGAGCTTCTGCCCAGTGAGGCTTCGTGCCCAGGTTTAACATAAGTTCCTAGGATGCTGTAATAGTAGTAAAGTCACTAGGATTCTAGCATTTTTGCCCCTTCTTTTATTTTAATTTGTCTAAAGGTGTGACTTCGTTCTGACCCCAGAATGGGTGTTAGAATGAGCCGAAGGTGGAGATGGATAGATTAGTCAACTTTAGCTCCAAATGTAGCCCCCGTTGTCTGCTCTTGTTCATTCTCCCTAGGAAAGGCATTAGGAACCCCAAAAGTGAACATTAGTGAATTATCAGTCTTCAGACCAACTGGAGCAGCTTCAATATGGAAAACATAGGTGGGCATAGGCTTGATAGATGAGTTTTATGGAGGCTAGGAACTGAATCAATAAATGCCACTTGGTCTGTTCTTGGGCCATTTATTTGCCATCTTGGTGCAATTAGACAAGGGTCTAGATGGGGGCTTTTACTGTGTCAGCTCCAATTAGCAAGTCATTTTTAGTTGCTGCTAATGCATCTTCTTTATTGTGCTGTTGATCAATGCAACATTCACTTTGACAGTGTGGGTAGACAAGGCCACTCAAGGCAGCCTCCACAGAATGACTAAGGAGCAATGCGGTGTCTCATCTGGGACCAAGTGGAATTTGTCTGCGTATGAATCAGGTGAAAATAAGTACTGCTTGTTGTCACCGTTGTTCTATTTTTACCTCTCAGATTGATTTGTTCAGGATCAATGACCATATGGGCACTAACAAAATTTGCTGCGAATGCCTCCTGGTTTTGTGATAGATCACTAAAGATAGTGCCCTGACTAGCAATGTTGGTGTGCAATGGCTTCCTGGTCCCACTGGCCACCTACTGAGTCTACAAACACCACAGTCCCTGATCGGTGCTGCTGGTCTAATGACTGCATTTCAGTCTCCACCCATTTTCTCTACCAGCCTCATGTTCTTTTCCTGTATATAACTTTGAGATGGTTTTGATTAGTGGAGTAACAGCATCAACAGTGTCTACTGTTACTGTAATTTTTCAAACACATAGAACTCTGTAATACATTAGCCAGAATTAGGTGCTCTGTCTTGACATTATGGTAGCTGTTTGCCATACTCAAGCCCAAGTGTGGAAACTTGCTCATGAGGAAGAGTCCCTTCAGCTGCAGTGTCCGTGCACCGCCGGCCAGTGCAGTGAGGTCCGGTGCCTGTCCCCATCAATGAACATCATTCCTTTGTGCCTCTTGTCAAGCAAATGCATCCTGTTCTGCACATGCCACATGCTGTGTCCTGATTTGTCACTTTAGGCTCTTGCAGTCTACCCCCCCCAAAATAAAAATAATTCTTGATGTTAGCATTTTGGCAAAAGGAAACTGTTTTTGTTGCTGTAGATGTTGTGTGGTTGTGTGATTATGGGGACACGGTGAAGAGTCCAGTGTGCACTTTAGGAAGTTTACATTAGAGGAGAATAAAATAGGAAAAGGGGAATGACCTAAGACAAAAAACGAGCGGCAGTTGGGCGGCCGCGACTTCGCTCTCATGGTCCTTGTAGTGAATAAACTCCCCTAGGAAAGGGCCACGCTGCAGAATGGCAGCCACTTCTTGTGAAGGCCACGACAGCTGGATTTTGCTCCAGGAGGATTAGAGGTCTGTTGCTGGGGCAGTTGAGCTTCAGATGGAATAACTTTAGTTGGTTTACATTTAGGGCCCGTGCTCTTTGAAAATACGTATCTTTAAACACTGGAAACCCACTCAGTGTGGTGAAGAAGGGCCACAGGAACTAAGAAAGACAAGCTGAACAGCTGTCGGGGTCTCCCCACTCACATGGGGTGCACATATGTTGAGAGAAAGGTGGATGGTACCACACATCCTGTTTGAATTGCATCCTCCCTCCCTCTCACCTTCCCTCCCTCTCCTATCTCATAGAGGAATTTGCCTACCTTGGCCAATGCCATGGGGCTTGACCTGAGCACGAGATGCTGGGGAGGACCTGCCGCCTTGTAGGAAATGTATCAGTGTGGGAGGGCTGGGTGCATGAGCTTGGAGGATCACCTCATATTGCTAAGCCTCAGTTTCCCGTCTCAGACATAAACAAGTTAACATAAAAAACAACAAGATAATTTGAAAAAGAATAATAACTAAGATCTATTGAGTTCCTCCATGTGCTAAGCACTACTTTAAGCATTTAAGTGTTTTGACTCCTTCAATACTCATGATAGCCTACAAGGTGGGTGCACTGATTAGCCCCATTTCACAGGTGGGAAAGCGGGGGACCTGATTTGAATCTAGGCAGCCTGGCTTCAGTCCAGAGGTCAAGTGCTTAGCCAGGATGCACTTTTTCCAGTGTTCTAAATGATGTGGGACTAGGAGAGAAAAACAGTTTTACCCTGCAACCTTTATAAAACCCGCTTGGCCAGATGGAGATACAAAAAGCAATTTCTAAAAACAACAATGATAAATCAGTGATGAAGGGAAGGATTATATAATAAATAGTGCTAGGACAATTGGTTAGCTGCTTGGAAGAAATATCAAAGCAATCTGGATCCTCATCTCGTACAGTTTGCCACAATATATTCCAGGTTGATTAAATATATTAATGGAAAATAAAGAAGAAAATAGAAGCGAGTATCAAATCTCTGACTGGGGGAGGAGTTTAATAGTTCAAAACAGTGAAATAAATTACAAAAATTGGGGATCGTTCCAACTTTAAAAAACGAGAAGTCTCTACATCAGGAATCAAAGAGCAAACAATAAATTTGGGAAAGTACCACGAAGGTAATATTTTTCCTTAATATCTATATTTAAACATGTATCTAAAGAAATGCGAAGACCCTGATAGATGTGCAAAGGAGCCGTATGATACCCTGATAACATTTGGAAGGGTTCAACCTCAGCAATAATTTTAAAAAACTCTAATTTTAAAAGAAATGCCATGTTAATATGATGTTTGTGCACATATATTATATGTACATGTATGATTGTACATCTAATATGGATTATATACATCCGTACATATGTATCCTAACTCGATAGCAGCTGAAAGGCGTTAGAAATAATGACACCCCTGTAGCCATATGTGAATCTAGCATCTAGATTTTGGTTTCTAATATTGTGCCTTACTGAAAGGAATCAAAGGCAAAGTTAGCACAAGAGAACTTCTTGCTGCATCTGGTGCCAGAAAGTTATAATCTCAGAAGGAGGAGGTCGTGTCAAAGGACACAGAAGTCCCATCCAAGAGCTTCCTACTGCCTAAATCCCAGATAATTAGAGCATCAAAATAGAGGATGACATTAACAGCTTAAATAAGAATCCATGAGTCTGTGCCAATATACAAGTTAATGAATACATGGGGCAGAATGAGGAAAACTTTTCCTTAGGTCAGAATGCCAACTAACAAATGTGGACACTCTACCCAATGTGACATCCCAAGACGGACCCAACGTCCCTTCTGTGGCGTTCCTGCCCAAAATGCGTGATTCTGAGCTAATCAGGAGGAAATATTCGATAAACCCAAATCGAGGGACATGCTACAAATATCCTGGCTTGTTCTTTTTAAAAATGTCATGGTCATGAAAGACAAAGAAGGATGGAGAGAACTGTTTTAGATTAAAGGAACTGAAGAAATACGACAACTAAGTGTAATGCATGACTTAGGTTGAATCCTGGACTCCTTTTTTTTTTTATTTTTTTGGTATAAAGGGCATGGGGTGAAATTCAAGGCCTACAGATTAGTTCCAGTACTGTGTCCATGTTAAATTTCTTATTTTGCTCATCATCGTATAGGAACATGTCTTTGTTTCTATAAAATACATACTGAAGTATTCAGGCATAAAGGACATCCTGTTTGGAACTTAGTCTCAGATGATTCAGAAAAAATATGTGTGTGTTTATGTATGTGTATGTATGTTACATATGTATATTTCTGCCTACCTACCTATCTATTGAGGAATAATAAAGCAAATATGACAAAAATGTTACCAACTGGACCATCTGGGGGAAGGGTCTATGTGAGTGTCTTTCTCTGTTCTTGCAACTTTTCTCTAAGTTTGAAATTATTTCAAAATAAAAAGATAAAAAGAAAAGGGCAAGTGCCCTATTTTGCTTGTTGATGAATAAGGACAAGCCATCGAAGGAGAGGATGTGAGGGTATAGTAGGAACTCCAAGCCACAGGAAAGACTTGGCCAGACTTTTTTGGAATGCAACTTGGCAGTTTGTATTAAGAATCTTAAAAATATTCATAACTTTTGGCCGGGCGCGGTGGCTCAAGCCTGTAATCCCAGCACTTTGGGAGGCCAAGACGGGCGGATCACGAGGTCAGGAGATCAAGACCATCCTGGCTAACACGGTGAAACCCCGTCTCTACTAAAAAATACAAAAAACTAGCCTGGCGAGGTGGCGGGCGCCTGTAGTCCCAGCTACTCGGGAGGCTGAGGCAGGAGAATGGCGGGAACCCGGGAGGCGGAGCTTGCAGTGAGCCGAGATCCAGCCACTGCACTCCAGCCTTGGCGACAGAGCGAGACTCCGTGTCAAAAATATATATATATATATATATTCATAACTTTTAGTCCCATTTCTGTTCAAATAAAATAAACAAAAATGCAAAGACTTATGCACAAGTATCTTATTACAGTGGGACTTCCAACAATAAAATATTGGAGACAATTTAAATATTTAACAGTGGGGGCCTGGTATAGCCCTACCGTGGAATAGGATGTGCCCATTAAATGATGTCTCTGAAGAGTTTTTAACAGCATGACTAGGTGCTTATCTTATAATGTCCTGTGACATACCAGAATAAAATGTACATGCCATAGAACCTGAATTACATCCAAAATATGCATTATAAATCTGGAGGAAAGTAAACCAAAATGCCAAAATGTTGAGTATACTTGGTAGCATTTCTCCCTACTTTTTAATATTTTTTTAGTAATATCACATTTTTTATCATAAGGAAATATCCTAAAGCCAGAAAACAACAAATAAAGTAGCAATGAAGTTCTGAGTCTGTGACCGGGTGACGACAGTGTCTGAACGGTTCTCCCTCCGGCAGCGAGGAGCAGCCCCTTGGACGTGCTCCAGTCCCAGTTCTTGAGAAAGTGGGGAAGACTCCGTGGGGGAAGAGGAGGGGTTGCTGATGTCATGGTGACAATGTGGAGTGTGACACACCTACAGGTCATGATGGGCTGTGTGCTGGGCACTCCAGAATCTCATTTAATCCCCTAGTGGATAAGGAACACTAAGTATTGGAGAGACGGAATGATTTACCCAAGGCCAGTGTGTAGGAAGAGGTGAGGCTGGAATTTCAAGTGAGATCGGGAGACTCCAAAACCTGTGCTTTTAATTCCAGCCCTGCCTGGCCTCCCAGGTCATGCCCGTGGTGGGTGAACTGGGGGCGCTGGCCCCCACGTTGCCATCCTGACTAGTCAGCCTGTTTGCTTCCTCCTCTCTGGTGTGATTTCCTCAAGCTTGTTATTAAATAGCAAACATCCTTCCTTCTTTTTGTCCTGGAATTCTCATCCCACAGTGGCCTGAGGGGAAGGCAAACTGTATGCTTGTGCCTAGGAAACATGACCGCGCCATCCAGCCTCCTTCCAATGGCGATGCACCAAGCCTTCCAGCAGCAGTGGATGCAGCCTTGTTAAGAGTGATTCTGACCCCTCGTTCTCCGTCACCTCACAAGGCGTAACTACAGGGGCAGCTGCAGGGAGAGATGGAGGTTGGCATTCAGAAGCCTTTCTGACAGCAAGAGTGAATCAACACAAAATGAATTACACAAAGACACCATTCACTGTCTCCCCAGAGAGTCTGGAGAAGAAATGCCTGCCATTTGTGTAGCTCTTTTTGATGTTCAAAGCTCTGTGGCACACGGCCCTCATTAGGTTCTCACAAGAACTCCCTAAGAAAGACAAGGCAGGAATTACTTCCCTTAGGAAAGGAAACTAAGGCTCAGGGAAACCAAGTTATTTGCCTCCAGTCATTGGTGACTAGATCGGTCTTCTAACTTCCTCTTTATCCCTTCTTACTCCTTCTGCAAACGGTACCAGTAGGATGCTGGCAGAGGGGAAGATCCCTTATTGTCTCACCCTGGGGCAAGGAGATGGGCTAGATCAATCCTAATGCTGCTTCCTGCCTCGGAAGATGAATTTGCCTCCAAGAGGTGGGCCCTCCATGCTTATAAATCCTCCTTCAGGTTACCCTACTTAGTGAAAAAGATTTACACAAGGCAGAAAGTGGGTGGAAGCCATTTGACCATGCTTATGATGGCTTATTCTAGAGGAGGCCCCCTGAAGTGAAGACGCCACAGCATTACTGCGGTTCAGCAGACAGTTACCAGCACATGCCAGTCATTCTACTGGAACTGAGGAGAGAGAAAGCCAGGGAAAAAGGATACCATGGGTTGAGTCAAAAGAACTCATTCTAGGCTCAAAAGGACAGGAGTGCTGGTTCATTAGGATGCTCAACTTCCATCTAGCAGACTGGGCAGATGTCCTAGAGAGGAGTTGTGCTGTAGTGAGGCGAAGCGGGCTTGGATATCTGGCAAATCATGGTTCAGATACTGACTCCAGCCAGGCACGGTGGCTCGCGCCTATAGTCCCAGTGGCTCAGGATGCGGAGATCTGAGTCATTGTCTTCCCCTCTCTTGAGGATCTCTTGAGGCCAGGACTTTGAGACCGGCTTGAACTACATGGCGAGGCCCCGTTTCTACAAAATAATATGTATTTTTTCAGTGTTGACTTTACTTCTTAGTTGTGTGACTTCCAGCAAATTCTTTAACTTCATAGAAACTCAGTTTCTTCAGCTATAAAATTAAGAGAATAAATAAACTGTCCCATGGTATGATTGCAAGAATTAAATGAGATGACAGCAACTAAAGGCCTGCCACCATCAACTCTCAACAATTTATTTCCCTCCTAAATTAGATAGAAATGTCATGGTTTGGGGTTGCCATTGTGTGTTCAAGAAAGATAAGACCATAACGCCTGTCTTAAGTGTCCAAGCTTCGTTATCAGAGCCTCTCACACATTCTCTTTAAGCTTTTTCCCCCATAGACCTATCCAGTGGCCCCAGGCTGAGGCACCCATTCCAGGGACTCCCACGCCTGCTTCCAAGCCAGCAGTGGCCTCTCATGAGCCTCAACCCTGTGCTGAAGATGCTCTGGGCTTGGCGGTCCTAGTGTCTCAGCCACACATATGCCATTTTACCTTGTCCCAGCTGGCCAAAGTGTGACTGTGATCCCCTGTCTTCCCCTCACTCACCCAGCAGCCTCATCTTGGCTGCTGGAGATTTTAGGCTGTGTTCCACAAGTGGTGCCAGTGATTTACGATCCATAACCCAGTGGTCTGTGCCCCCATGCCTGCAGGCTCCCACCTTCGGAAGTCGTTGGAATTTAAAACACCATGAAAACAAACATCTGTGATTTACGATGTTAACAGCCATTTCCTTCCTCTTGAGACAACCTCCAGGGTTATTTCCTTTAGGTCATCTGCTCTGAAGAGCATATGAGTTTAAAAAAAAAAAAAAAAAAAAAAAGAGCCAAAAAAGAAAACAAAAAAAACCACCTCAAACATAATGTAAAAAGATGTGCAGGTATGGAAGACGGAATGGCAGCACCTTTCCACAAGTGGCAGCCATCAGACAGCAGGACGTGCACAGCGTGTCTCCCTCCTGTCCCTGGAAGGCAGGTCTGCTCTGTTCTCTTCTTTCACACGTGTCTGCTCCCAGTCTCTCCAGGTGCAGGACAGGGCGAGCATCAGAAACACTGGGTGAGAGACTGGCCCTCCCTCTGAGTGCTTCCTCCCTGCACATCTGAGTCCCATCTGTAGACCCAGAGTGATGACATCTGCCCAGCCTCCCTGCAGGCTGTGGTGAGGTCAGCGGAGGCCCAGAAACCGTGGTGGCTTCTATAGGAGAGATGCAGGATGAAGAAAGTTGTCATGACTTTTGCCCAAAACCGTCAAGAATACTTGACAGTGGTATAGATGTTTTTCCCCCAAAAAAGTAAGACAAAAAAAATCAAGGCTGATCCTAACGCTGTTCAAGTACAAATAGTTTGTAAGTAATGGAAAAAGCTATAAAATTTTAATATAGGGAAACCTCAAAAGCCTTGAAAGGAAATATAAAACAACTCAAAAAAAAAAAAAAAAAAACCAACCCTAAGCATCCTCTTTGTTCTTCAGTGACAATTTCCTTACTATTTTAAGCCACATTGATTCCCAAGGGAGAAACCAGCAAAGCAATGATGGAGAAGCTTCATTTCCCTACCACTGCTGTGAAAATACCCTATGCTAATTTAAGGATATAGAATTTTCTAATAAAAACAACCAGAGTGCACTAGGCACAGTTATTCCTGCCCTTTCTTTCTATTGTATCGTGTTCCATTTACCTTGCCGATTTCCAAAGGAATTAGAGATGGCTTTATTACATTCAAGAGAATATGAAAGAGGACAAGTATAGCCCCTGTTTGATTTTTATGTCACAGATCTGGCAGTAGGTTTTTAAAGAGCCGTATTTGACTCCGTCCTATTTTGGGGCCCAGGTACATTATTCCTATTTTTAGCAGCTCTCTGGTATTGTGAATCTCAGATTTCAACCACCAGTGAGTCAGAAGGTCTGGCTGCCCAGAGATATGTGACTCAGACAGGCAGGAATAGTCTGTTCACCAGGAGATGAGGGCTTAAAGGGGAGCTTTTGTGCTTAGCGAAACACGCAAATGAAAACAAACGTTTAAATAGGAACCTACTGCCCTTCCGGAAGGCTCTGTCCCTGTCCCTGAAAGTTCTCAGCTCACACCCAGGGAGGAGCTGGTGCTGCTAGCTGGGAAATGAGGCCAACGCCCTGGCTACTTCCTCCTCTTTAGGGGCCCTCTAAGGCATCTGGGAGGAGGTTTCTGGGTGGCTTCAGCCTTCAGAATTAACAGAACAGCCTCCTGATGGGCAGCAGTGGGGGGAGAAAGGAGCGAGTGGAGTACAGTGTTGGGCAGGGTCAGGACACAGGAGGAGATTCTACTCTTTTAACAGTAAGACACTGCAAGAAAAGGTGGCTTCCTCTGGAAAGGCGGGAAGCAACACGTTGGTGTTTTCTTGATTAGAAATGCTATGGAATTCATTCATCCATTCACCATCCGTCCGTCCACCCACCCTCCCATCCATCCATCCACCCACCCACCCTCCCATCCACACCATCCATCCTTCCACCACCACCACCCATCCATCCACCACCACCCTCCCATCCATCCACCACCACCCTCCATCCATCCACCACCACCACCCCTCCCATCCATCCACCACCACCCCTCCATCCATCCATCCACCACCACCCTCCATCCATCCATCCACCACTCCATCCATCCACCACCACCCTCCCATCCATCCATCCATCCACCCAACCACCCATGCATCCATCCAAACAGCCAATGCATATGGGAAGCTGGCTATGTCCTGGGTCCTTTGCTAGGAACTGGGGAAGTGGTTTCCACCCTCAAGAAGCCCACAGGATTTGTAGAATGTAAGCTTTCAGGTAGAGAGGCAGCCTGGCTACAATGCCCTTCCAAGATCAAGGTTTTGGGATTCCAAGTTTCTGGGTCTTCTGCATGGTCAGTAGTCCCTGAAAGGTCCTTCCCCTGAAGAACCTGGGCAAACACAGACTAGCCGGGACCATTGTTTCCGGCCATATGAACACCCTCCTTTTCCTTTCCTCCAGACTTAGACCCCTTTTGGAGCCAAGCACCCCAAGACTGTAGGCCTTCTCTGGGCGTGAGCCTGAGGGTCACAGTGCTCACCAGCCCTCCAGCCTCACCAGAATGAAGATGCTTATCATGGAGGCTGGGATAGTTGTGTTTTTAGCTGGTGTTTAGATGTTCCAGTGTTCCATGAAAGCTCCTGAATCTCTTCCCTAAATAACAAAGTCCTGTTTGGTATTTGTTGAAATGTTTGGAGTGCCGTGTTCAACCAAGCTGAACTAAGCTGCTGACAAAATACTGTTTCAGCCCTTTAATAATAATAGCTAACATTTGTATAGCACTCCACACTTTAACAAAGCACTTTAAGTGCACCCAGCCCCTTTGAGATGCGAGGGCAGTGTTATCATGTGCGTTTCACCCAGGAAAAGTGGACTGCCCGGAGGAGCTGAGTAACACCCTCCAGGACCCACCACTGGAGAGGCCAGAAGCTGGCCCTTCTGAACCAGGCACTTTGCCCTTGGCCACCTTCTCTGAAGGCTGCGGTGACCGCACCTCCTCCTCTGACTTCAGGTTTGGTCTTTGCCTCTGGTCTCAGCCCCCTGTAGTATCCCACAGGCGCCCCCCAGGCAAATCTCCTTAATTGTCCCCTTTCTCTGCTTCAGCACCTGGAATGACTCTCCCAGGATTAAGTCCACACTTCCAGCCTGGAATCCCCTCTCTGCACAGCCTGGTCCTATCCCAGGATCCTACACTGCCCCTCACTACCGCCGGCTTGCCTTCCCTATAGCCAGGCAGGACGTGGCAGGAGCATGGCACGCCAGCTGTAGACCCAGTGCTGGCTATATGGGAGGAGGAAAGGGCAACTTGTTTTTTTCCCGTTGTACCCTCCTTGATGTCTGGCGAGGGGCTAATTAGCAGGAAACCTCTTCTGAATCAGTAAGTCAGAGAATCTGTAAATGAATAAAACGGTCATCTGTGTAGGCACAACAGCATCCCTGTGCAGTCCATAGCAAGAAGAGACCCCAGGGTGGGCGCCTTGTGCACAAGGGTCTGTCGGAGATAGATGCCAAGGCTAATGGATCCATGCCATCCACGGGTCCTGGCTGTTGGCTCAGGATGCACTGGAGCCAAAAGGGGCCTGTATGCCAGAAATGCCCCCCCCCCCCATGAAGCTGGGACAGCTGGAACCATGGTCTCCCTCCCTCCAGTCAGTGACCCTGACCACTGATGGCTCATCTCAGCTGTTCTTTTAGCAGATGCCATTCTTTTGCTCCCCAGAGAGTGGGTGATGCCTGAGAGATAGGGTTCGGGTTGGCAAGGTTGGTGTGAAGTGGGTAACTTTGGAGGAGAGAGCGATCTGGTGTGCCTGTGCATCCAGGACACAGGGCCCAGGAAGCAGGAGAACAGCAGGAGCCTTGGAGGAGGTGCCCTTAGGGGTGGGATAGGGCTCTTGAGGGCTTGTCCTAGGTCCAAGGAAATGAAGAGAACTCCCCTCCTTCTTGTCCCTCTCCCCCAACACACCCCCAAGTCGAGCTAGCATACCGATCATGCTAAACAGGTTTCACAGGTTTTATGGTCCAATCTGATTATCTTACTATGAGTTACACATTGTTTCATGGGAAAAATGCTTTCCCTCATATCAGTAATAGCTTCTCTTTTAATTTAGAGAATAATTTCAAAATTATAATTACACAAGTACAGCCATGAATTGCTTAACAATGGGGACACATTCTAAGAAATGCGTTGTTGGGTGATTTCATCGTATGTGAATATCATAGAGTGAATTTACACAAGCCTGGATGGTTGAGCCTGCTGCACACCTGGGCTATACGGCATAGCCCATCGTTCCTTGGCTTCTGTACAGCATGCTGCTGTGCTTCAGTACTGTAAGCAATTGTAATACAGTGCTAAACGTATCTCAACATAGAAAAGGTATAAAGTACAGTATAAAAGATTAAGAAAGTGGTTTGCCTGTGTAGGACATTTACCATGAGTGGAGCTTGCAGGACTGGAAGTTGCTGTGTGTGAGTCATGAGTGAATGGACATGACTGCACACTACTGTGGACGTTATTAACAGTGGACACATAGGCTACACTAAATTTATAAAAAACATTTTTCTTCCTGCAATAATACATTAACCTTAGCTTGCTATAGCTTTTTCACTTTATAAACTTTAATTTTTTAACTTGATGACCCTTTTATAATAACATGTAGCTTAAAGCACAAACATAAGCTGTACAAAAATATTCTTCTTATATCCTTTTTTCTATGTGATGTATTCTATTGAAAATTATTTTATTTTTTGCTTTGTAAATTTTCTGTTAAGAAGTAAGACATGCACACATAGTAACCTAGACCTATGCAGATCATCAAGATGTCATGAGGTGATAGGAATTTTTCAGCCTCGTTATGACCTTATGGGACCACCATTGTGGATGTGGCCTGTTGTTGACTGCAGTGTTAGGCAGTGTGTGACTGTCACACATAATCATTATTGAAAACTTAAGAGACAGATTTTTGAAAAGCAAAGAAGTTCATTCAAAATCTCAGACCAAAGGGACACTACTCTCTTTTATGTGTATATCCTTCCAGTCTTTACCATGCAAATACAGAAATATATTCTTGTTTTAAAAAAGAATCCTACTACACCTATTACTATGTAATTCGGTTTTTAGAAATTACATGTCATGACTGTCCTTTTGTGGCATTAAATACGAATCTGCAGTTTAATGTCGAATCCTGTGAAAGTGTCCTGATGTTTGTAATTCCTCTGCTGTTTGGTGAGCACTGAAGCTGTTTTCGCAGTTTCAATAGCACAGTGAAGAATAACTTTATTCTTCCGTATCCACCTTTATAATGTACATAGTATATAATATATGTAAAATAAATAACATATATATATATATGTTTTTGCAGTTGCTCTTCCTGAGGATGTATTCTAATAGAAGGATTGATAGGTGAAAAGTTATATTTTTTGCTTTATTTTGCCAAAAGGCACTTAAGAAAGCCTGTCCAAATCGAGATTTTCAGCAGCAGCAGAATATGAAGGTTTTTGATACGTCACGCCCATGCCAACAGGCTGAGCTTTATCTTGATCAATCTGAAAGGCAGAAAACAAGTGAACGGGACATAGCATTGGGAAAATGCTTTCTGAACCAACACTTACTCTTTTGAAACACAACCCAAGTGCCAGGTGTACAACCTCTAACAAAACACGGCTGGACCTGAGCTGGGGCATTCTTATTTCTACCTGTAGTTAAGATAAAATTCTGATCAACAGAGGGATTTGGAGGGTCCCTGGAAATATGTTGAGAGGGGATTGATTTGATCCATAGCTTAAGTTGCCTTGAAAAAAGAAAGGGGCCGGGCGCGGTGGCTCACGCCTGTAATCCCAGCACTTTGGGAGGCTGAGGCGGGCGAATCACCAGGTCAGGAGATCGAGACCATCCTGGCTAACACGGTGAAACCCCGTCTCTACTAAAAAATACAAAAAACTAGCCGGGCGAGGTGGCAGGCGCCTGTAGTCCCAGCTACTCGGGAGGCTGAGGCAGGAGAATGGCGTAAACCCGGGAGGCGGAGCTTGCAGTGAGCTGAGATCCGGCCACTGCACTCCAGCCTGGGCGACAGCACGAGACTCCATCTCAAAAAAAAATAAAAAAATGAAAAAAGACTTGGCCTTTTAATGAAATACAGCGGTACAGCAGTAGGCACCCTCAACACTCGCTAGGGGGAGTGGATATGAACGTTTCTGCATGTAAGACTTGGTCGAAAGCCCTGGTCCAGGCCTGGATGTGCCACTCATGACCCTTGCCACCTGGACAGGCCTCTTCCTGTTTTCACCTGTGGTGGCTTGGGGCAGTGAGGGGAGTGCTGGGGCCCTGGTTACACAGATCCTGGTTCCTCCCTCCATCCTGGCTGTGTGACTGGCAGGCGATCTGCAGAGTGATTGTGTCTCTGACCCCTGGAATAGCGTGAGGATTAGAGCACATAGTGAGAGCTTGGCACTTGGACATCGTTTTTCCTTTGGCCCTTTCCCTTTTTCGTCTGTTCCAGCGACGGATTAAATTATCTGATGTCTAAGAACCCCATGAGATCCAATTTCCTGAGGATTCCAAGGCAGCCCAAGTGAGGCCCTGCTTTTTTAAGTATGAAGTTCAGAGTCGCTGTGGAATCCCAGCTCCCGAGGCGATGCTTGTGCGGGCCCTGCGTTTTGTACAGGTAGCCACAGGCCCCCGTGCACACCCGAGAGGCAGCCTCCCGCGGAGCCCTGCTGAACTAGGATGTTATCCACATGCCTTGGCAGATGTCTGTCGTTGTCTTCTTGCCTTTGTGGGTTTGTCCTCTGTTTAGAAAATGAATTTCCTGAGGGCAAGACCAGGTCCGTCATCTCCTCTGACTTTTGCCTGCACTCAAATAAGTCTGGAGCTAGTATGAGCAGGTGTGACGGACCCTCATTCAGGGGCAACTGACTGGTTGATAAGGAGTTTGACTGACAGGGAAATGATGTCAACGGGTCAGCCTCTCTGGTCCTGGCTGTGATGATCTGTTCACTGCAGCCTGACCTTAGTGGATTTCAGCCCATCTGCACAACCCACATAGCCCCATTCAGCTCATGGCTGCATTTAAGGCCCGCTGATAACCCTTAGAGTTGCAGGGTGTTAATCCCATGCTGGTTGGGTAGGCTTCGACCCGACCTTACGGGTTATAAACCGTGGCAGTGAGGTATTACAGGGCCCAGTCATTTGTTAGGAAATAAAACCAAACAAATTGTTTCCAAAGAGTAGAGAAATAGGATGACTCATGAAGTATTAACCACTTAAAAACTCCTAGGCCGAGTGCGGTGGCTCAAGCCTGTAATCCCAGCACTTTGGGAGGCCGAGATGGGCGGATCGTGAGGTCAAGAGATCGAGACCATCCTGGCTAACATGGTGAAACCCCGTCTCTACTAAAAAATACAAAAAAGTAGCCGGGCGAGGTGGCGGGCGCCTGTAGTCCCAGCTACTCGGGAGGCTGAGGCAGGAGAATGGTGTAAACCCGGGAGGCGGAGCTTGCAGTGAGCTGAGATCTGGCCACTGCCCTCCAGCCTGGGCAACAGAGCGAGACTCCATCTCAAAAAACAAACAAACAAACAAAACTCCTTGGGCATGTCTTCCCTTGGTTCCCTTGAGCAGTGTCACCCGACAGATTGCAGTAGGATTGTCATTGCTGAGTTGAAGTTACGCACCCTGAACTCATGCTGGGCGTCCTCAGTCAGGGCATCGTTGTGTTTGTTTCTCCTTTGTGCACATAGCTGGTGCCTTTTCTTTTCCCTGCCCTGTCTTGTCACTTACAATATAAAGGGAGTTAATCCAGCCACATGTATATCCCGAGTCCTTTTCATGTATCCAGCACTTTGTAAATTCACCACAGGCATTCACTCAGCCTCTTCCTCATTCCATCCACAAATATTTATTAGCAGGATAACAGCCAATTGCTTTGAACAAAGCGTTTCTTTCTAAGCTCATGAATGGGACTATGCCTAGCACAGTGCCTGGCACATTGAGGTGCCCAGTGCATTTATGAAAAGCACCTCTCAGATTTCTTGATGGAGCTGTGTCATACTGAAGCCCCTGGCCTAGATAGATTGGCCTGGATGAAAACTTCCCTGCCTTCTTAAACAGAATACATTGAATTTACTTTCATCTTTTCCTGATGCCTCCAAGCCGTCATTTTGAACATCAGTGCTGCAGTAGGATGATGTGTCGCCTCTGTTTTATCGAGGTATACCGGTTCTTTGCCCTTACGTTAAATCACTCTGAGTGTTGTCTTTGTGAGCGCTTGTGTTTGATTTCTGTAGTTTGCCTCCTTGCTAGCAGTGAAACTGAGGATGCTTATTTTTTATTCCATCAGTGTATCTCTGTGATAACAAACATCTTACATTTATTTAGCACTTTTCATGTGCATTATTTTATTTAATCCTTATATCGACTCTGCAAGGCAGATAGGATCATCTCCAATTTGTTGATTAAAAGAGAAAAAACAAACAAACAAGCAACAGACTGAAGCTTTCAAGAGCTCAGCAACCTGCCAAAGATACATGGCTAGAAGGAAGACAGTGGGATTCAGGGCTGTGTGTTCTGATTCTAGGCTGGGACTCTTTCTGTGCCAACATCCTTCTTCCCTTTAGCAACTCCCAATCTTCTTTCTAGTTTGGTACTGGTAATCTGCCACAAAGCTTGTTAAAATTGGGTTTGAAATGACCAGGTGAAGGTTTAAGAGTCTCTCGTTTGGACACAGTGTTTGAGATTTAGTGCATGGGTTTTGTGGCCTCTCTTTATTTGGCTGTTGACAACCTTTTTCTTCTCTCTCTCTGAAGTGTAAGCAAGGAGGACAGATAACAGATCGAGTTGCCAGATTTAACAAAAAACAAAACAAAGAAACAACAGAACAGAACCAAACACAAGATGCCCAGCTGGATTTGAATTTCAGATAGACAACAAATCATTTTTTTGTAAGTATGTCCCAACTATTACATGGAGCATCCTTATACTAAAAAAAAAAAAAAAAAAAAATTATTTGTTGTTCATCTGAAATTCAAATCTAGCTGGGTGTTCTATATTTTATCTGTAGCCCTAATACCAGGGCTGTGACTGGGTGGGCAGTCTCTGATCTGTAATGACAGCAGAGCCTTCAGTAAGAGTGGGGGCTGGGAAAATTAATGGGTTACAGAATGTATAGTGTTAATTAGATAATGCTTCCTGGAAAAGATGGATCTTGAGCTACTGTTTACAGGGCAGTGGGGAAATGATTTGGCCACTAGCTGCAGAAAGAGCAATTCTTATGAAAAAGGATGGCAGACTGGAGAGGGCAAGGCTCAGAGACACATGCGCACACCAAATAAGGGCCAGTTTACTTTGACTGTAAAAGTATATTCCTTTTTGACTATAGCAATGTTTCATCTCCTGCCTAACATAATGACCAATTTGGTTCCTGTCCTGGAAATACAGAAAACGGTGCCACCTTCCCCACACAATTGAGTTGATCTGACAGTGATTGTTTGAAAACTTTGGCTCCCCCAGGCAGTCCATTTAAGGAGCAACCCTGTCTTGAAAATGGAATTAGGTTACCAAAGACTTCTCGGCTGTGAGAATTTCTTGAAATCCGGGAGATCATATTTTCCCAATAATGCCTTCTTGAGATCTCACAAGCCATGCTTCTAAGGTCGACTGCTACTCCTGTTAGGAAAGTTACCTGTGATGGTCTCAGGTAAAGGAAGTTGTGGATAAGTTGAAAATTGCCAACCTGTTAATCGGAATGATACAGCAAAGAAAGGGCATTCTTTTTGAACACTTCCTCCGGTGTGCGAGCGTTTCACACTCTGCATTTTCACAGCATCTTTGTGAAAATAGCTCTGGGTTCTCTTGCACCCTGGAGAGGTAGGAACATGCCTGGTGCCCTCCTATGAGTCTGTCCCCTCTCTTCTTTTATTAGGGGCATTTGCATTACAAATCCACAGGCCAAGCCACTCTTTTTGAAACATTTATATTCAGCTACTTTTTTGAATGCTTATCATTCCAGTGACTGTGAAGGTGCATGGCCCAAAACCTCCTCCCTCAATAGCGTCTTGAGTGCTGAGTCTCTGGGCTGTCTTGGGATGGGCCCTCACCGTGCTTTATTCCCACAGCACACCTCACTCCCAGGTGAGGATGTGCGCCTATGTGTGTCCCTGTGTGTGTGGAGGCTGAGACTGCAGGGACTTACCACATACCCCATGTAGCACCATTGAGATTCAAGCTCATGTTTTTTTATTTGAATGTCATACTTTCTACTTGCCGGGTTACTCCATCCAAACAGTGATAACAAACCAGTACAGGGCAGACGGCGCATAGTGGTGGCGGAATTGGACAGATTTAACTGCTTCTTTAAGAAATGTTTACTTTCTTGAGCATTTACTGCTGCGCTAAGAGACTAGCCTTGGGGTTTTCCTAGCTTCGCAGAAGTGTGGACATTGATTCCAGCTTTTCCCAAACATTTTTGGCCTTGAAATGAAGCTGGGAACCACACTAGGTCAAGCTCTCTGGCCGCGAGCCCCATGTCTGTGGGTTTGAAGGATCTAGAGAGGAACTGCATGCTCAATCAGAACCAGGAGGAAGGCGAGCAGGGTTAGAAGGCTCCGTCCCTCTGAGAGTAGGAAGAAGGTGTACCTCAGGAGCTTGCCGAGTGTGCAGAGGTGAAAGGGAGTGTGAGAGAGTCCACGGGGCAGGGGTGATATTTGAACAGGGAAGGATGCTATGGCATAGATATCAAGGCTGGCACAGGCAGCTCCTCCTGCCTGCCAGGCGTTAACTGGATTGGTAGCTGGATTGCAAAGAGGTCCTGGAGCCCTGGAGGAAGGGCCATGGGGCGGGAGATTCTCAGGGGGCGTAGGTCAGTGTCCACTAACCAACTGCTTCCAAAGTGTTTTAATAATGTAAGCGCTTAGTTAAATATGAAGTGCTTTATTACGTATATTAACTCAGTAACTTTTACAAATAACCCAGAAGTTAGATTTTGTTAGTATCTCCATGTCACAAATGTTGAAACTGAGGCACAGAGTGGTTAAGCAACTTCTCTAAAATTGTAGCTAGAAAGTGTCATGGCTGGAATGGAACCATCTGTTTAATTTTGAAGGCTGTGCTCTTAATGACAAGGTGACTTTTTTCTCCTCATGCAAATTGCCTGCTACTGTCTCTGCAGGTTGATCTAGGCTGGCCACTAGAAATAGTTCACTTCAGAATGATGACATGGAGGTGACTGAACAGGGTGGGTCATATGGTGCAGCCATGATCATCTGTCCCTGAGGTCCTAAAATGGAGTATGGTGAGATGTTTATGCTTTTGAACCTTCATGAACTTTTCCGTTCTTCCCTGGGCCAAATTCCAAGGTCCAGGACCTGGAGGAAGGGAAGTAGAAACCCACTCGCCTCCTCAGGACCCTGCCTGGCTTCATGAAACCCCCATTAATCGCCTCTGATGCCCAGGCTTGGTCTGTGAAGGAACGTGGGCCATATGGCCGTGATGGGGGGAGGCTGAAATAGTGCTGAAGATGCAGAGCCTCTGTGTTCCATCTAGAACCACTGAAGCTCCCCGGGGCACCGAGGAGCCTTCCCAAGACCCGGATCCCCTGCAAGGTGATAGCCATGGCTTGGTTGTCTGTGGGTGGAGCCGAGAAAGGCAGAGGTGTGCGTGAGTGTCTCTGTGTGTGTCATCTCTGTGTGTATCTCTGTAATGTGTGTGTGCACCCATGTATGTCTCTGTGTGTGTGTGTGCGTTTGTGTGTCTATGTCTGTGTTTGGACAAGACTGTGTTCCACCCCCTTCCCCAGGCTTGGGACAAGCTCACATTCCACAGGTCCTAGAGGAAATGTTTTTGCTGTCCGGGGTATGGGACAATGAGCTTGCTACTTTTTAAATTTTAGTCCCCCAGGAAGAGAGTTACAGCTGTGTTAGGATGGCTGTGGCTCAGTCACATACTCCCCCGTTTCTCTTAGCCGGCCCCAGTGTGTATCCTGGGGACATAGTCACTGACCTTCCAAGCCTGGAGAATGACTGCGTCTTCCACCATGATGAAGTGCAGGCTTTGCCAGGGCTTAGCAGGGGGAATTGGAAGGCCTTAAAAGGAACATTTAGAAATCAGGAGTCAAACGTGACTTGGACATTAAACTTTGATTTTGGCCAGGCGTGGTGGCTCACACCTGTAATCCCAGCACTTTGGGAGGCCGAGACAGGTGGATCATGAGGTCAGGAGATCGAGACCATCCTGGCTAACATGGTGAAACCCAGTCTCTACTAAAAAATACAAAAAAATTAGTAGGTGCCTGTAGTCCCAGCTACTCAGGAGGCTGAGGCAGGAGAATGGCGTGAACCCAGAAGGCAGAGCTTGCAGCGAGCTGAGATCATGCCACTGCACTCCAGCCTGGGCCACAGAGCGAGACTCCATCTCAAAACAAACAAAAAAACAAACAGAAAAAAACCCCAAAACCTTGATTTTGCATCCAGCTCATGATAAGAATGTAGCAGCATATACACAAATACACACAAAGCAGTGTGTATATGGCAATCATTTGGGGCCTCACTCACCTCCAAGGCTTGTTGGGGGTGCCGTGATTTGAACCATCTCACCTCTGCATTTTTGCTGGTGTCTCCCTCTTCTCAGAATGCTAGTCCTTTGTATAACCCTTCCCACTGACTAGTGCCACAGACCTTACAGGACTAAGAGGCCATCTGACCCCCTTTCAATGAGTAGGGTGCTCTTCTTTTGTGTAGGATCACACCCCAGTTTTAGCCTGCCTGACCTCTTGTTATAATTCTTTGCTCCCCTATGTTCCCGGAGGGCAGACACCAAGCCTGGCTCCTTGTGCTACCTGCAGGGGTGTGTGAGCCTGCCACGTGTATGCAGCTAGCATGTGAATGAATGAATGAACAAATGCAGCCTTTCTCACCTCCCCACGAACGCCGCGCTTTCCCCACATCTATCAGTGAGGAATGAACTAAGTGAGATGCACCAGCATCCATGGTTGCCTGTCTTCCAGATCATACCGTTTTCATTTGTAGTTCAGCCAGCATCCAGTGCTGTGTGCGAGGCACATCCACAGCATCACAGTTTCGTTTCATGCTGCTCACAACTGTCTAAGCTTATTCTTTCTGGAGGGAGATGGGGAAGGAAGTTAGACTCCACATTTGTACCAGTAAAAAGCTTCAAGAGAGGTCCTGAGTGCAGTGGGCTCGGGACCATAGAAGTTAGCAGGCTCTGGCCTGATTCTCTTAGAGGGGTATCCCAGAGCTTCCTCTGACCCAGTCAGTAGGAACACTGCTCCAGGACCAGAGAATCCTAGAGGACAGGAACCTAGGAGCCATGGGGGCCAGTCTCATAGCTCCTGCCTTTGGAATTCGTGGAAGGGTTTGCCTTATGGGATTCCATCCTCTGAGCCCCACCCACATGGCCAGGCCCTATGCCCTCTTTGTCTGACTCATGCCTGAGCTTGGACCCTGAGCCAGACCTGCTCAGTGATGTCCCTGGCCAGCTTCTACAGGAGGACACATCCCCACCTTGGGAGCAGGTCCCAGACTCAGATCTTGCCCTTTCTCCCTCCCCACCCATTCCAAGGGGCTGTGCACTTGGTAGGCTATTGGAGTATCACACCAGATGCCAGAAGAGGGACCAGGAGCAGGAGGATTTTGCCCTGGGGCCGTTCTCACCAGACTCTTGGAAACAGTCTTTTGTACCTGCTGAGAGAGCCAGTGCCAGCTGGGAAATCTGTGAGGTCTCCCTGAGGAAGCTTGTCCTAGAAACTGCGGTGAGGTGACTGTGTGATAGGCCCACTCTCAACTCGAGGGGAGCCCCTCCTGCCTGCTGCGAGAGTGGGAGCGTGGGGCTAGCTGCCAGTGGGATGGCCCCAGACGGAGGAGCTGGGCAGCACAGCAAGGCGCCAGCTGGGCCTGACTCCTGAGGCCTTCTGCTCACTGGAAGGGGTGCAGGTCTGCAGCCCCTCCCCTGCTGCCGGGCCAGGACAGGCAGTCCTGAGTGCTGGCCCTGAGGATCTAGACCCTTTGCATCCTACATGCGGGGGACTTCCCGAGAGCTCCCAGCCCACGACTGAGTCACGCGGCTTCTTAGCAACTTAGTCAGACAATCCAAACGTGGAAGTGATTGGCATATGTAAGAACCCCCTTTCCCGTTGGCGTGTATGGTGTCTTCTCGCTGAGCCGCAGCACCTGGTTGAGGGCTACAAATAGTCTCCCCGAGGGAATGGGCTCATACGCCGGGTGGGCAAGGATTTCAAGTCGTCGGCACAAGAAGAGGCACTATATTAAGGCCTGGTTATGTTTAGAAGCTGTCCGGAGAATGTTTGGCATGCCGAATATAAACTCATGCTTCCGTCTGCTGCCACACTTTAAGATTTCTCTCAGAGGGACCCAGAGTGTGGGGCGCCCTGGAGAAGGAGCTGGGAATGTCTGGGGGGAAAGGTCCCTTCCTCGGGAACTGGGTGGCATGGGGAAAGGAACTTCAAGCTTGCTCATGCCTGGACTTCCCAGATACAGGGTGGGGCTGTGGGATGTGACCCGTAATGTCAGTTTTCAGAGCCTGGCAGGAAAAAGCCTCCTTCAAAGTGAACCCAATTCCTAAAGGCCTCCTTAATGGAATTCCTCTTAGAGATAGACGTGGTCTGCCTCACTGGTGTTATACTCTGGAGTTCAGTTAGCCCAGAATGATGAAGAAACTGACTGTCGCCCAAAACACACTGAAATGAAGGACGGCGGTGCCAGAACAGGCTGTGGGTTATCTTATCCAGCCCCTTCATCTGTAAGATGGGGAAACCGAGGCCCAAGAGAGGATGGTGACCTACTCTACTGATGGCATTCAGCACTACACCAAGGTCACGGGAAGGGTCTGCTCTAACAGCATATTCCCACGGACGGGGAAACATCACGAGGGCAGAACACAATCCAGACACCATTAGGATTGAGATGTGACCAGCATGAAGTCCCATGGTCCTGTGTGAGTGGAACCTTGGTTTGGGAAGCGGGCCACAGCAGCGTTGGGACATAGAGCAGTTTGGGTTGGGTTCTAACTGGGTATGGAATTTCAACAGACTCGCAGGGAGATTCTCTGGTACTGTCTTGATTGGAATTATCGTTTTTTAAAGTTAAGAAGAAAAATGAAAGGGCTCAGGTGAAATAAACATTCTACAAGCAGATGCTTGCCTCTGCCAACCTGGGGGCATTTTGAGTAGGGGTACAGCATGCAAAGCAGAGAAGAGCTCCCACGTCTGCCCCCTACTCTTCTCCCCTCTGGAATTTTAGGTCCTGCTTGGCATTGCCTTGGGTGTGAAAGGTGGTGTCTGGACTCAGGAGGAAGGTACTGCAGAGGGTGGGAAGAGCTCTGCAGTGGTCCCACGGATCTGGCTTTAAACCAGGAGCTCTTGCAAGTCTGGAGCTACGTGAGTTCTCTGAGCCTGTGTTTCTTCATCTGCAGAATGGGGATAGGATTGTTGTATGGGAGGAACGCACCTTGCACAGTTGCACAGTGTCTGGCACACAGCGCCCTCTGAAAGGGGCTCTGCATGTCCCTAGGTGCTCAGGAAATATTGCAATCTGACTAGGAGTTTTGAAATTTGTGATTTACTTAGTCTTGGGGAGGAAAGAAGAGTCATTTTCCATGGATCAGTGTGTAGATGTGGTTGCAGAGAGAGAATCAGAGAAAGAAATGGAGCCAGGACAAAGGGGTGGCCCCAGCATTCACAAAAGCTTTCAGAATTCCTTTCTGGGTTTCTGGCTATGACACCCTCTTAGGAGTCGTGTTTGTTCACTCTCCAGTGACCTTCTAGTAAACTCCTTTTAGGGGGGCCATACGGAATTCCTTCTTGCTGTATGTGCCTTCTCTTGCCACACTAGTGTGGGACCAGAGACCCCACCTCACCTCCATCAGGTGAAGATCCAAAGCGGAGAGGGGCGCCTGAATGGACCTTCCCCAGGTGTGGGCTGTGATGAGATGAGTGGTTGTCAGCACTGAGTGAGGGGTGGTCACGGGCCAGATGCTGCTGAAGCCTTTACTTCCTAGCAGCCTTATCAGGTAGGAGACTGGGACTCTCCCGTTTTACAGATGAGGACGTTGAGGTAGTAAACTGTCATATAACTTGCCCAAACCCACACAAATAGTGATGCTGCTGGGATTTCAGCCAGGCAGTCTGGCTCCAGAATCTGTGTCTTTCATCTCTAAGCCTTTCAAGTGGCAGAAAGAGAAAGATCAGGGAGACAATGGGGCCTGAATATTTCCACAATGAGGGCAAACAGAAGAGGAAGTGTGCTGGGTTGCAGGGCCATTGATGCCCGTGAATTGAAGATCCCGAATGCCCAGACGATGAATGGCTGGTCGCCCCCTCATATGGGCAGCAGAGGCTCTCTTCAGGCTCGGCAGCTCAGCTCTCATTGGCCTGAATGAAGTCCTCTTTTTTCCAAGCCCTTTTACCCTGGACAGTTGCTGAGCTCTGCCCCTTTTGGCAGGGACCCTCGCATGTCACAGGACACCAGAGTCTTCAGGTTGGAAGGACCTTGGAGGTCCCCCTGTTTATTCTTCCACCTGACTCAGGAGTCTCACAGATAGCCTTCTTGGCAGGACCTGTCGAATCAAGCAAGGATGATGGAGGAGCCCTTGGATGTCTGTCTAATTGCTAGAAAGTTCTTGTTTGTAAACTCAAGCTGAAGGCTGCCTTGCAGCAGCTCCAGCCACTGGCCCTAGCCAGGCGCTGTGGTCTGTTCCCTTGGGACCCTCCTTCTGAGGGCAATTGCTGAGTGAACTGTTTCAGATACTGTAATGGAAGTCTCTTGGCCTTAGCCCTCTTGACATTTGCGGATGGATAATTCTTTCTTGTCCGGGGCTGGCCTGTGCATGGTAGGATGTTTAGCAGTATCCCTGGCCTCTACCCACTGGGTGCTAGTAGCAGTCGTACCCTGCCCCCAGCTGTGATGACCAAAAACGTCTCCAGATACTGCCAAACGTCCCCTGGGGTGAAGGGGGATGAAATCGCCTGGGTTGAGCTGCTGCTGTAATTCTGCTTGCCCAGTGCTCAGAGAGCAGCCCCCACCCCAACCTCTGATGGCCATTGGCTGAAGCACAACCATCTCCCTTCACCTGGCCTCTGCTGAAGTGGCCTGGAGTAAACAAGGCAGCGATCCCCAAGGCCGCTTCCTGGTCCTGGAGGTGGTCTGGCTTCCTCAGTCGCCCTGTCAGTAATGGGCGGCGTGGGGCCTGCCCCACCCCTCTGTCCTTCCTCTCCTCAAGGGTGGCTGATGCAGGAGTTGAGGGACCATAGGGTCCAGGGAGCGGCCGGCGGTAGAGGGATGGGTTATTTCTAAGGTCTTTCCCGCTTGTCCTTCCGCTGGCTGTGTCTGCAGGGATCTTCTCATTTGGTTGATGTGTACCATGCTGCAGAATGGAAAACAGCGTTGCACACCTGTGTCCTGGCTTGGGGTCACGAGAGCACATTTCCTCCCGTGCGGGCTCTGCAGGTGCTTCCTTGGGCTTCCCCTTTCCACACCCTTACGGTTAAATACGCGCCCACCGCCTCTTCCGCACACCCTGGGTCCGGAAATTACCCAACAAGGAGACAGGAGCAAGGAAAAGACATCCCCGGGCTCTGGAAAGGCCTGAGGACAAAGCCAGGATTCCGGTCCTGTCAGGTTTTCTGTCTGCCCAGTGCAGCAGCCCTTAGTAACCTGCCCTGTTCTCTGTGGTCTGACTCAGAAATGTGTTGGCTGAAATGTCAGGCTTTCACCCCAAATGCAGCACAATCACCCTGTCCCCAGAGCCACAAAAATTCCCTTTCTTTGTTTCTAGTTTGCTCTGTAGCAGCTTGGTGAGAAGACAGACAGTCTAGAGCATCATTAGGTGAGACGCTCAGACCTGCACTGCGGGCCTTGGCAGAGGCCCCGACTTGAAAACGTTACTTTCTTCTCCCACTCTTCTGCTCAGTTGACGAGGTCTCCTAGGCTGCCTAAGGTTGTCAGAAGGTCTGTATGGTGAGACCTCAATTGACAGGCCCTCTGGAAATGCAGTTACCCTGTAATTAAATTCTTATGCTAAAAAAAGTCTTCATCAATCATACAAAATAAGCTGCCTGCATTTGATGTGCGTGGGTTGCAGGAAGATTTGGGGAAACGTGGTCGGGTTTGAAGACCTTCACAAGACATGCCAGGTGAATTCTGTGTCACTGCTGTCATCCCGCCTTTTCCAGTAATGGCCTCCTTTCTTTATCTTGGTGGGGAGATGCTGATTACCCCCAAGGATGCTGAATTAGCCCTGCATTATTTATTGGGGGAAATAGACTCTGTGGACTGTTGAGTGTCTGGCAAAGAAAAATGAGTCCAGGACTAATCCTGCCCTACCTCTTGGTTGTGATACAGGATCTGAGAAGGCCCCTTTGACCCCCAGTGTTGCCACCTGTGAGACCGGATAATGATGTCACATTGACTTTCTCAGAGCACTGCTGAGGATCACATCAGACTCTGCAAGACAAATGCATTTTCAACTTATGAAGCGTACACACAAGGGACTGATGGGTTGTTATTGTGGAAGAAAAGGGGGGAATGTTATTTTTAAGGAACCTTGTCCTTAAAGTAATCTTGGTTGAGCGTTCCACGTGCAAGGCGGTGTTCTGGGTGCTGAGGGAAAGTCACCTGTGGAATTGGCGCGGAAGCAGGTCAGGTGGGAGGGAGTTTAGAGGAAGGCCACGTCAGTCTGACTGGGATGCTGGGGGCTGTTGTCCTGGAGAAAGTGGCCTCAAGCTGAGTCTGACAGGTGGGTGGAATTTTCCCGGGGAGAGATGCTGGCCTGTGCAGAAGCTCTCTCCCACCCCGCAAGTCTCCAAGGCCTGATCCAGACAGCAGAGTGAGCCCCCTTGGAGCTGGGAAATTCCGAAGCCCACGGGGACAACCTTGTCCCCCGGCTGTGCTCTTATCCTCCCTGCGTGTCCCATGCCAGGAGCACTTCTACGCTGCTGCCTTGGAAGACTGTCCTGACAGGCAGCGCTACCACACTCAGCACCTGGGCCGGGAAGAAGAGCACTTAGTTTGCCTCTCGGAGCCCTGGGGCCCCCTGCAGCAGGAGGTGGAGAGGGAGACTTGGAGGGTCTGCTTCCATCAAGTCGAGGTCCAAAGGGCCCCATGGAGGAGACGGGTCAGGAGCCTCTGTCCTTGGATTTGCCAAGTGCCCCCAGTGTGTTGCTCAGGGAGAAGACTCTGGTTTGAAGGGCTTCCTGGAGGAAGTAGAGCATGACCCATCCCTCAATCTAGAGGGGACTTAAAGGGGAGGCTGCCTGCGGGTGGGAGATACAGTGTAGGCCCAGGGCTGAGATGGTCCAAACCTGTTTGTGGGATTCTGATGAGATGTCTTGGCTGAGGCAGAGCTGTGTGGGAAGAGGCAGGGGAAGGAGGTCAGGGCGGCTGGGAGCATACCTTCTGGTCCCGAATGCAGGGCTGTGGTGCCGCAGTGTCCTGCCGTCAGCAGTGGGCCTTCTGTGTGTGGTAGGATGAGATGCTAGTCATGTTTGGGTGTGATTAATCTGGCCACTGTGTTCACACGGGTTAGAGGAAGGAGAATCCGGAGACAGACGCCTGCCTGGCGACCACTGCAGGGTCCCGGGAGCTGGGTGAAAGTGACAGAGCTGGGAGGTTGCTCTGAAATGCTGATGGGGATGGAGTGGGGGCCGTCGGAAAGGACTGGAGGGAGTCTGTTTTTCCAGAACCCCTTAACCCAGTGGAAGCCCCACCTTTCATATGGGCCCTGCACAGTTAGGCTGCCCGAGTCCTTCTGTCGTCGCACCCTCACCTGGCTCTCTTGCCTAAGCCTGTCACAGAAGCCGTGCAGAGCAGGAAACACAGAGCAGAAGGCCACGCACACAGCTTTATGTTTCCTCTGGCGCCTCCAGGTCGCTCTGCAGCCACCTGCCTGGAGTGGTGATAAGCCAAATCTTTCTTTAGAGGAGCGAGAACACAGCTAGCCAGGGCTGCCGCTATGACTGCAGCCTGTAGGGAAATGCCGGGAGGAAGAGGAGACTGTTGAGAAGGGGACGGAGAGCCTCGCCAGCAGCTGAACTGAATTCCATCTTTGAGACCCAAGAGAGGGAAAATGCCTTTCTGCATGCATGCTCTCCTAGCTGTGCTTGTGAGAAGTGCGTGCTTCTGGTTGGGAGAACCCAGGAATGGGGTCCATCCTTTCTCCTGGCCTCCGGGGAGAGCCCAGACACTCCTGACCACAGAGTGGCTTGTAATTTGGCTTTTCTGAGCACGGCAAGAGAATCCTCCGTGTCAGTTGGGCCTTACACCTGCTTTTGCCTTCTCCGGACACAGCAAGACCGGCCTTGACTTCTGGTTTCATTCTCATTTCCCTGGACTGCTCTCCACCTTCCAGGCTCAGCCGTAATAACCATTTCAGAGCAGGTCGTTTCCCCGCACCTTTAGATTCTGTTTTGGTGAGGAAATTTACGTTACCCAGGTGTGCGCTTGGGCAGGCCGAGCGACCTGAGTGAAATGAAGCCACATCCTGGAAGTGCAGGTGTGAGGATGGATCTGGGCGTGGGGTGGGATGGAGGGCTGAAGAAGGAACTGTAACATTGTGTGAAGTTGCATATTAAACCTACTGCAGCAAACCCAACTCTGTGCTCCCTCCCGCTGGGCATTTATCATGCTTAGCATCTACTGCACACACTGTCAGTGTGAACTATTGCAGAGAAAAGGGTTTTCCAACATTGTCAGGTCAGCGCTGATTAAGCCTTCACTTAAGACCAAGAGTGGATTAAACTTTGGGATCTGCCCTCCTCCAGAGGGGGAGAAGCTGGCTGACGTTCACGGACGTGTGGCTGCATGGCCATATCAGTTGTTAAAATATTGAGAAACTTCAACTGTCCTGTGTCCCTGAGTGCCCATCCCCCATCCAGGACCTCCCACCTCCCCACATTTCCTCCGTGGAAGGCTGCTCCCTGGACTCACTTTGGCTGGTGGGTGCCACCGTGGTTCAGTATTTTCAGAAGCTCACTGTAGCCTGTGGGTTATGCTGAGTCCCTTGACACTGGGTCCTCATATCTCCTGCTGCTGTATTTTTTCCTCATGAGGTAGAAATGAGACTTGTCAAAACCCTACTGACTCTCTTAGGCCCAGCCCAAATGTCACTTTGTCTACGGAGTCCGCCCTGGTCACCTGTTTCTTGGCCCACCTGACACTTGGTTTATACCTCTTTTATGGAAAATTATATTTAACGTCCAATTACAGCGATGGCTTGCAATGGGGGCGATTTTACCACCCGGGGACATTTGGCAGTGTGTGGAGACAGATTTGGTCATCACAACTGAAAGGGGTGCTACTGGCATCTAGCGGGTAGAGGCCAGGGGTGCTGCTGAAGAGCCTACGGCAGACGGGGCAGTCCCACCCCAGAGGAGGATCCAGCTCAACGAGTCGGCAGTGCTAAGCTGAGACGTCTACAAGTCTCCCTGTCTGTTCAGCTCCTTCCTGCGACCTCCCAGAGGGCAGCACACAGCGACTTGCATCTCGCCCCAACCCACTCCTCCAGGCCCTCAACCCCCAGGAACCAGGGCGACACATGGCATTTAGCTGGACACTCAATAAATGGGGCTGAATTGAATTCATTTAGTTAAACAGAATCAAATCGAATTGAACCTAAGCCGCCCTGCAGATCATTAGGCAAATGCACCAATTACCTGGTGCAGTAGCTCAGTCTTTCCTTTGCTTCACAATCAAGAAGTGACCTCCGTGGCCTAGACTGGGGGCTTAGGGACGAGAGTGAAAATTGAAAATGCTTGTAAGCTGTGGCCTTGAATGGTTTTAAACACTCCTCATTTACTGTGCATCTTAATGACACACGTAATTCTCTGACCTTCCCATCCCAAAAGTGATGGGGCCAAAAACAGCCCTGGCCCCAACTGTCTGTTGAGTTAAGTTGGAAAAGTGCAGGACTGTCCAGAGTCTATACCGAGAGGCAGTGTGGTGTGGAGCTGAGCTCCTCAGCGTTCTCACATGGGAACCCACATAGAAGATGCTTCCATCTGAACTGTATGCCCGGGAAAGGGGGCAGGCAGGCAGCTGGCCCGGGCCCTGCCCTTGGCCCCAAGGCTGTGGGGGCAGAGCCTGTCACACCGGTAGCGCATTAGGGGCACACCGTTTGTGTGAGCACTCCGGTGAGGCAGAAGAAACATGACCTGAAGAGGCAGATGACCTCTGTGTGGCCAGCCCCTCACCAGCGCTGTCTGACCTGGACCTGTGGGCTTGCCCTCCTCTGTAAATGGGAATAAAAATTCTTCCCTACTTCCAGGCAGAGGCTGGACTTGATCAGCTCATGGGCCTCTCCCCAAATATACTAAGTGCTCTGTATACATTGCTCGACTCCCCTCCATCTGTGTTCCCATTCCACAGATGAGGCCGCTGGGGCACAGACAGATCGTGTTGCGTGCCCAGGGTCACACAGCTAGCAGGCAATAATGACCGGTCTCAAACTCAGAGTCCCAGAGCCTTGGCTGTTCTAGAGTGCTGCGGCATCCTTTTTATCCGCTTCTCAAAAATGCAGCCTCTGCCCATCCTTCCATCCTCCATGGGGTCTTGAAACTCAAGGCTGCTTTGCCTGGGTGTTTTTAAGCTGTGCTTGCAATATACACAGTCTTCTCTGGGCTTTTTATGTGTCGCTCATTGATGAGAACCAAAACGGGACAAGATTAGAAGTGAGGCTTTCCTTCTTTCCAAGATTGGATTTTCTGTTCCATCCAGAACAACCTGCTGTTCCCCAGCTACACGCCCTGGTTTCAAGCAGGCCTAAAATTACAAGAGAATCACCTTGCCCCAAGGCAGCTGGCATCTCTGTTTCCCGATGAAAGTAGGTACTAGAGCGTGGAGCTACCCAGAAACCAGGGGGTGGCATGTTGGCCATGTGGAGGCAAACAGAGCTGTGTTTTCTTTTCTTGGCCTTCTGAAAGATGTATCTAATTTGGGGCATGTTTTGTTTGGTTCATCTTATATCTGGAGAGGTTCTTCTTTTCTCCCTAAGTGACATCCCTCTTGAGCCCACAATTCCCTCTTCTCAAGGTGAGTAATCCTCTCTCTAGCTGTTTATAATTGCTAATTAGTGAACAAAGAGGCTCACCAACAAAATTGGCTATTGGGCTAGGGTTTAGAATTGAACCAAAGGGTGGAGAAGGGCTTTAGTCTGCTTGTTTTTTATTTGTTAGGGTTTTTTTCCTTTTAAAAAAAGAAAGAAAGAAATCAGCCGGGCGCAGTGGTTCACACCTGTAATCCCAACACTTTGGGAGGCCGAGGCGGGCGGATCACCTGAGGTCAGCAGTTCGAGACCAGCCTGGCCAACATGATGAAACCCTGTCTCTACTAAAACTACAAAAATTAGCCGGACATGGTGGCGGGTGCCTGTAATCCCAGCTACTCGGGTGCCTGAGGCAAGAGAATCGCTTGAACCCAGGAGGTGGAGGTTACAGTGAGCCAAGATCGCACCATTGCACTCACTCCAGCTGGGCAACAAGAGTGAAACTCTGTCTCAAAAAAAAAAAAAAAAAAAAGGAATCACAACAAAACATACGGCCCTTCCCCACTGGTAATTTATCAGAGTCCATCTAAAGTGTTCTTACCCAACACGTTCACGATGTGAGGAAGGGTCACTGATAATTCCTTATCGCATCAGCTACGGAGGCCCCAGAGCGGTTTTCCAAAGGAAATGCCTGACCTCAGCATAGGATGGAAGAAGGAGGTGCCATTCTCCAGGAGGCTGTGTCCACCCCAGTCCATCTGCCACTGGGCTGGCCTGAGAGAAATAGTGTCCTCCTCTCTGTGTGTCTGTGTATCTCTCTTTCTTTGTCATCTTCAGCATATCCAGTGCAGAAAGAGATAGAGGCATTCATATTCAGCGAATGTTTCTTGGCATGTAATTACATCATCTCTTTAAAATCTCATTACAACCCTTTCCATTTATTGGACCAAGCGATTGAGGCTAAGATTTACAGACTTCCTCCGGGCCACACCTAGTAAGTGGCAGTACCAGAAATTAACTGTGCTGTCTAAAGTCAGTGGCCGTAGTGTTAGGAATTTATGAGAAATAAGTGCCAATTCTGTTGGGAAGACAAAAATTATCATAGAAGAAAGGATTTGAAAGAAAGGAGAAGTGCTAAATGACGAGCTTCTAAGTGCACTAGGCTTTCTGGAAACCGCACAATCCAGGTTAACCGCGAGCGGTGGGCAGTTTGTGGGTGAGAGAACAGTACGCACGCCCACACGGCTGTTCTGTGAGATCACCTCTTGGGAAATATTTAGAAACTGGTGCCCACTTTCCCAAGTTTCCAGCAAAGCCTACAGTCACTGTCCTCACTGGAGGTGCAGTCGGTGTTTTTCTGGACCCCAAGACGGGGAAGGCAGATTCTCACTCAATTTCCGTGCCTCTTCCACTGCCCTCTCTTCCCTCTGCTGTCTTCTCCCTTTCCTTCGGCTCTTTGGAGAAAATAGGTCTGCAGCCCCTGAACTTTGTCTCTCTTTGTTCTACCCTTGGTCTTGCTTCCTTTCTTTCTCCTTCCACCTCTCCTGGCTGATTTTTCGTATCATTCCCTTGAGAAAGCTTTTTGCCTTCCTTAAAAATCTTCTCAAAAGTGAATTTCTGCTTGTGGTTTAAACAGATGCCATTGTCAGCAGGGGTCAGCGGTGACCCACCATCTCCTACACTCCTCCCCTTTGCTCTCTGGTTCCCACATTCGATTCTGTTTTCTCCACTTGCTGGGTCCTTCGGGTACTCCCATCTTGCCCTGATCTCTGCCATGTGAATGGAGGGAAAGCTAAGTCGTCCTTCCTGGCTTTCTGGTGAGCCAGTGGGTGGGACTTTCAGCCCGTAGACTCACCTTTCTGCCTCTGTGAGCATCCAGAAAACTTTTGGGGTGTGTTGCCATGGAGACAATGGAGTATTTATTGTACTACCTTCCTTAGACTTTCTTATGCAACCTGCCCTCTTTCCCGGTTTGCTGTGATGCTGCAGGGAGGTTTCTTAAATTAATCTTGTCAAAATAGCCTTCGAATCCTTTTGGAGCAGGATTTTTTTTTTTTTTTTTTTTTTTAAATCTCACAAGACACAAACTATTCAAGGGAAGAATTAGGAACAAAGACAACTCAGGGGGACTGGAGAGAACTTGAAGAGCATTTAGAGAAAAGCAGGGAAATGATTGATGGGTTGGAAAGTAGGAGCATGGATGAATGGTAAGAGGAATGGGGATGATTTAACTGGGACAGAGAGGCTGACAGGTGACCTAGTAACAGGCTTTCAGTTTGTAGAGGGTTAGGACACGGAGACTGGCTTCCCATTACCAGGGAAGAAAAGACGCTTGAAGTGGGAGGTAGGGGAGCCTGAGGCTGCAGGAAGAACTTCTTATCACAGGGTCTGTTAATTATAGCAAGGCAGGATGGATCACAAGCTCTTCCACCGAGCAGTCTTCCCAGACGAGAGCAGCACTGGGATGGTGGTAGGGCTTCTGTGAGTCATCCGGTACACAGCTTCCCGATCCCTTGTCCTCAGATAGTAGCGAGATGGCTGCCTCAGCATCTCCAGGGACACGTGGTAAAAATACAATTTCGTGGGCCCTATCCAGACCTCCTGGTTTAGGATTTCTGGGAGGAAAGTCCAGGTGTCTGTATTCTTAAAACACACACACACACACACACACACACACACACACACACACACACTCCCCAGGCGAAATGCAGAACTAACTCATTGAGAACCAAAAGGCTGATAATGAAGAAAGAGGAAGCGCCTCCCCAGATTCCTCTGGTTGTTCCCTGCAGCATCCCGCTAGAGCTTCCACTGCCCACGAGCTGCTCCGGAGCCCGGGCCACACCTGCCCCCCACTGCCCATGAGCTGCTCCGGAGCCCGGGCCACACCTGCCCCCCACTGCCCATGAGCTGCTCCGGAGCCCAGGCCACACCTGCCCCAGTGGCTCCATCCAGCATCCCTGCTGGGTCACTTGGAATGGACCCTGAGGCATCAAAGCTGCCCTACAGCTCTGAAGAACCCCTGTGTCTCTCCTTAATCACAAGGGTGCTGGGAAAAATGCTCGTTCCATGTTTTTGTCTGGACTTCACCGGCAGTCACCGAAGTCTTTGGTCACAGTTCTGTGGAGTTTGCCAATGCCAAGGGGTCCTTCAGACGCCACCGCTGCCCCACAGGGGCTAGAATGGAATGAGCCTGGGAGTCAAGAGATGTATGTCCCTTGAGCTTGAGCAGGTTATTTTACCTCTCCCCATCGCAGTTTCTTTCTCTGGAAAAGGAGGCACTCGGACTGGACAGTCTCTAGGGTCCCTCCAGCTCTCCCTTTCTGTCTCTGCTGGCTGTTTGAAGAATTGCAGTGCTCGAAGAGTATAAAGTCGTAGATTCAGTGTAATATTTCGTAGTGAAGTATTTTAAATTCAATGTTTTTTTTTTCCTTGCATAACTTATCTTGGGGAAGTTGGGAAGGATGAGGGAAAAATACACGAATCCACTCGTCTCCAGCTAGCTCAGCTTGTGTGTGGGTCTGCCGTTCACCACACACGACCATGCGCAAGCTCTCTGGTCCCTTGGTGGCAGCATACCAAACTACAGATTCTGTTCTTTGGCCTCAGAACAGTTTTGTGTATGTTTTAAATGTGTAGCTTGGAATCAGTGAGTATTGTTCTTGGGGATACTAGGAAGGTTGGGGGCCTGGGATCATTATTTCACACACTTATTTGCTTGTTCCCTGCCAAATTCCAGATTGCTGTGGTACTTTAAAAAAAAAAAAAAAAAGCTCCAATATCAATTATTAATTTTGCTTCTAAGCTTTTGGGACCAGCCACACCCTGACACTTCAACAATAATAATGAAATGTTAGTATAAGAAAAATTGCTAGCTGCCTATCCCAGCCTTCCTCCTTAGTAACTAAACCTGATTTGGAACACATTGCTACCTAGACTATAATAGTAGATTTTCCAGTGTCCTGCATGGCCAGGTGAGCTCTGGACAATGATAGAGATAAAATAAATTACTCTATGCTATAATTTAAGGAAGCTTCCTTTAAAAAGGTAAGGAAAGGATCTTTTTTTCCTTTCTCCCTTCCCCCCTTCATTTCTCCTTCCCTCCCTTCTTCCTCTCTCCCTCTTGCCCAGGATGCAGTTGTAATGGCTGGAGTTCTAGCAGCCACTTTAGACCATAAGATAGAAGCCAGGCATTAAGGATGGCAAAGCAGAAAGCTAAAAGCCTGGGATATGATGACCATGGGGCTGCCATCCCATCCCAGGACTGTCTCTCTTCAGACATCTTTTATGTGAGAGAAAAATAAAGCCACTATTATCTTTTGTTTTATTTCTGCAGCTGAACTAAATTCTAATGAATCCATATAAGTTCCAGGTGAGCTGGCTTAGATGGGGAGAACCAAGGTCGAAGGCAAAGGGTAGCCCTGATAAGCAAATGCCACCGCTGAGTTGCTCAGAGCAGTAGACTTTCGCTATAACATAGCACAAGAAAGGAGAGATCCTGGAGACAGATGGAGTGTGACATGGAGCTCTGCCTCAGACCGACTGTTGATCTTGATCAACTGATTGTCTTGAGTCTGGATTTCCTCATTTGTAAATTAGAGTAATAATCTCCACCCACAGGCCATTCATTGGCATTAGACATCGTATGTATTAGGTGTCTGGTTTAGTACCTAGCACACAGCTGGTGCCTAAAAGTAGTGGCTCTGTGTGTGCACAGGCACATCGTATGTCCACCTGGCCACAGACACTGTGCTACGTGCTGGGGACATACAGAGGCATACGGTGTAGCCCCTGCTCTGAGAGGGCTCGAAGGTACATATCCAGTGTGGTAGCAGAGGGCCCAGGTATGCAGCATGTGTGTGCCTGCATGCTGTGATGCTTTCCAAGCCTGTGTGCAGTGCCAGAGATTGAAGGATCCCATCTTAGAGTGGTGCTTCTTGGCCTTCACGCACATGGGCCCACGACTTGGGATACTTCCCTTCTCCTTTACTCCTTCTGAATCCTACCTGTTTTTATGGCCCATGGAAGTCCTTCCTCCCCCATAGACCCACCCAGGCTAGTCTAGCTATTCCTCAACATTTGTACTGAGCTTATTTCAAGACCACACAGTTCAAGGCTTCGCTTGTTCTCCTGCTGGGGTGCATGTGTGTCCTCTCCAGCTGGACCATAATCCTCCTGAAAGCAGAGCCTAGTTCTGATCATTCCTTCTGTGTGGAAGGCACAGTAGGCACTCAGTGTTTTCATGGACAAAGCTGACTTTTACAGTTAAGAATTCTTTTTTTCTGGCCGGGCGCGGTGGCTCAAGCCTGTAATCCCAGCACTTTGGGAGGCCGAGACGGGCGGATCACGACGTCAGGAGATCGAGACTAGCCTGGCTAACACGGTGAAACCCCGTCTCTACTAAAAAAATACAAAAAACTAGCCGGGCGAGGTGGCGGGCGCCTGTAGTCCCAGCTACTGGGGAGGCTGAGGCAGGAGAATGGCGTGAACCCGGGAGGCGGAGCTTGCAGTGAGCGGAGATCCGGCCACTGCACTCCAGCCTGGGCGACAGAGCGAGACTCCATCTCAAAAAAAAAAAAAAAAAAAGAATTCTTTTTTTCTGCGAGGGCTCAGCCCTCTCTCTCCTGTGGCTGCAGACTGTAATGAGGGAGAATGGAAAGAGAGCAGCCCAGATTCTAGGCCCAGTAGGCATCAGGGCAGCTGTGCCAGGCAGACACAGGGGAGCCTTCCTCCGACCCGAGTGGGAACTGGATGATAGGAGATGGTTTCTCACCCTAAGGAAATCTCTACATAAAAGAAGTTCCCTCCTCAAAATCCTCCCAGTGGCCATAACAGGCTGTTAGTCATATGTGATAATGGCCTGGGGTGAGTAGGTGTCAGGCAGCTGGGCCGAACTGCCTCCTTCCCTCAGGAGTGAGCTCTTGCGATCCCACACGGTCACAGTACGGCCCTCCAGAGGAACACTTCCCTCTCCCAAGAGCCAGCCCTGCATCCTCCTGCCCCAGCTGTGCCCTTTCCCTGGCTGACCATAGCATTGTCTCTGCCCTTGGAGGTTCCCCATGAGGAGACAAGCTACCTTGGACGGCTTCCTGATTAGGGGCCTGCTTCTCTCTGGGAACCCACCTTGTCTCATCTCAGTATACACTGCGGAGGATCTTGGAAACCACTAGAATGATCATTCTTCCCCTCTCTGTATCATATCTATATTCCTGTGTTTTTGTTGTTGTTGTTGTTGTTGTTGTTTTTTGAGACGGAGTCTCGCTTTGTCACCCAGGCTGGAGTGCAGTGGCCGGATCTCAGCTCACTGCAAGCTCCGCCTCCGGGGTTTACGCCATTCTCCTACCTCAGCCTCCCGAGTAGCTGGGACTACAGGCGCCACCACCTCGCCCGGCTAGTTTTTTGTATTTTTTTTAGTAGAGACGGGGTTTCACCGTGTTAGCCAGGATGGTCTCGATCGCCTGACCTCGTGATCCGCCCGTCTCGACCTCCCAAAGTGCTGGGATTACAGGCTTGAGCCACCGCGCCCGGCCTATATTCCTGTTTTTATAAACTCCACATCATTTTGACCTGGCTCAACCAATTAGGTAGTCCACTGCAAATAAGTTACCAACCCAAACTCACAAAGCCACTTTCAGCTGTCGGAGGAGAGGCGGATATCTGGCGCTGTTTGCAGATGTCTCTTTCTCTTCTGTTCTTGGTGAATCCTTCCCCAGTTTGCTGGGGTTCCCGGTGAGGGAGTGCTTCCACAGTGCCCACCCCACCCCAGCCTCTGCCTCTCCCCACCTTCCCTGCTTCCTGTTTTCTAGAGCTTTTTTCTTTCTTTCCCCTGAAGGTGATCTCTGTATAAGAATAGCCACAATGTAATGTGGGAGGTTGAGCAACATGACCTGGAAGGTCTCTTCTAGCCTCTGGAGACTTAATTTTCTTGAGTGTCTTGGGCTGGACAATGGTGTGTATTAAGGTTTGGGGCAGGGGGACAGTAAAGAAGGTCTCTGCTTCTTCTTGGAACTGTAAGTGAAGCACAGGTTGGAAGGGAGAAGGTTAGGAATGTTCGAATAGTAGGCAGACCCCCTGAGCGACAGTAGCAGGTGTGATCCAAACTTACTGGCGGGCCTGGAGGCCAGGAGGCCAGTGCCATCATCCCCTGTTGCCTGGTGACAACCAGCCCTTAGAGCTTTGAGTGCCAGGTTAGCAGAGAGGGTGGACTGATCCTTGGTCTCCTCCAAGGACAGCCTAACTTACCAGTCAGCATCCCAGCTCCAGACCAGCCCCAAGGTCCACTGCATCTGATGTGAGTCTTCAGACCTAAATGAGAGGTGAGGCCAGAGCGAAGGCCCGCACCCTCCTTTTAGTTCTTTTTTGTTCTCCATTATTGGTGTGATTTTGAAAGTCTCTAGGTGGATGCATTTAAAGACAAAGGAAATAAATTTAAAATGTGAATGCAGTAGGGAAAATGCCATTTTTACAGGCGTCTCTGAGAGGTGGTTTTCAATTTAAGACCTGGCAGTGGCAGTAAAAGTGCACACCTTGTTTGAAAGGTACAGCGCCGGTGGGAGAGGCTGGGAGTGGACCGGACATCTATGAAGTCCACACCTGTAAACCTGGTGTGGCGGCCCAGTGCAGAGACTTAGTAAGGATACAAAGAGAGAGGAACTTAAGTTATATTGTGGAAATGTATCACAGCCTGCCTGTATAAACAAAGATAGGAATAGTGACCTCTTAATACCCTTCAGAAAATAGTGCAGAGGCAATAGTCTCATCTTCTGCTAGAAATTTCACTCGGCTAAAAGCAGAACATTTAAATACACTCTTGCCATGAGCTGCTGAGAGGTCCGGCTCTCAAGAAGAAGTGGGAGCAGCTCTAGGGATGGCCATGCTGGACTCACTTCTGAGAAAGAGGAAGAGTTAGTTGGGGTGAGGAAATCATGGAGGAGAGAGACCAGTCATTTCGGGCTCCTCCTCCTGAAAGCAGAGACTGCCATACAGAACTCAGCCCATGGAGGTCAGCCACGGAGACCTCAAGAAGCACAGAGAAGAGAACGATCTTGTGATTCCAGGAGATTCTCTGAAAAGAAGGTAGTTCAAGAAGAGTAGAACAAGCAGGGGCTTGCAGAGAATGCTGAGAATTCCACATGGGCCTCTGCGGTGAATTTAAGGCAAGAAGCAGAATGAGGAAGCAACAGCCCGTGCCTGTGAGTGGCCTACAGGCCAGACGCAGCACGGCAGACGCCGCCACAAGGGAATTGACCCAATGCATTTACGAAGCATTCCAGTCTTTCTTGTCCAGCTTGATCCCAAGTAGTGGAAGAACCTCCTGATATTTTCTTAAAGCTTCTGACAGTGATCTCTGTGAAATTTTGGAGTGTGTGTAGAGGCCAGAGAAGCAAAACATTTTGATTTTCTACAGCTAGGAGGCTCTAGGAGAGTGAGCTTGATGCTAATTCCTGGAAGACTCTTAGGGGATATTCTTGTTTTTTGTTTTGTTTTGTTTTTTGTTTTTTTGGGAGGGGGTAGGGATGGAGTCTCGCTCTGTCGCCCAGGCTGGAGTGCAGTGGTGCGATCTCGGCTCACTGCAAGCTCCGCCTCCTGGGTTCATGCCATTCTTCTGCCTCAGCCTCCCGAGTAGCTGGGACTACAGGTGCCCGCCACCTCGCCCGGCTAGTTTTTTGTATTTTTAGTAGAGACGGGGTTTCACCATGTTAGCCAGGGTGATCTCCATCTCCTGACCTCATGATCCGCCCGCCTCGGCCTCCCAAAGTGCTGGGATTACAGGCGTGAGCCACCGCGCCCGGCCGGTATCTTCTTTAAAAGATAGTGTGTGTGCTTTCAAAAGAAATTGGTAATTTTAGGAAGATGGCAAATTAACTGAACTTTCTTTTATTGTAGGTCTACTAGGTTTAGATCAAAAGAATACCGAAGATAGTGTTGAGTTTATTAAGGCATTGAGGGACATCCATCATGACTTCTTTTGAAAAATATGGAGAAATATGTTAATACTTGATAGGCCGACACTGGCCCAAAAATACAGATTAACAGATTGATGTCAGTTTGGCGGGAGGACTTCAGTTCATTGTCACGGGGCTCAGGCCTAGTCAGCATGTCTACCACCGGCCTTCATGAAACTGCAAAATAGAAACTTAACGAGTTTGTTGAAGACACAAAGTTGGGAGAGATGACTAATGCCATAGAAATAATGCATAGAAAACAATATTTTAAAAATCCATGCTGGTTTTTAATTTAACATGACGGGAGATCAAATATGCTTGATATACGTCCTAAGAACATATAAATAAAGTGCCATAAATATGCCAACAAGTTTAAAACTTCCAATCACATTGTAAATCAAGGGGTGCTAAAGAGCAAGTGGAATTCCCACCGGTGGGAACAGATGAATTGAGAGGCATTTTTCTGGCCTGCACTTCACATGTCTATCCGCTGACAGACCTGAAGAGCTGGATTGTTGAATGAGATGTGATTCAGGCAGAAAAATATCATGAAGACATATGAAAATATGCGAGATCTCAGAAAATAAAGCACACGTGTCCTCCTCTGGAAACAATAAGTCAATTAATTTTTAATGTTCCAAGTGACTGAGATGAATGAAAATCAAGGACCCCAACGTAGTATAAAATGGACCAATGGTGAATTGAAACCAGTTAAATAGAGCTGAGGCATCATGGGCAAGAGCATAATAAATCAACTTTATTAGTATTATTAATAAAAATAACTATGTTAACGATAGTTACAAAAGAAAAATTAGAATTTACTTTTAAAAATAATATTTTAATGATGAGTTAATGGGTGCAGCACACCGACATGGCACGTGCATACATATGTAACAAACCTGCACGCTGTGCACACATACCCTAGAATTTAAAGTATAATAACAAATTTAAAAAATAAAAAATAAAAATAATATTTTGAGAAATAATATAAGAAATTGCCTGTATAATACAAGACTAAATTGGTAATGACAAGGAAATACTAGGTGCTGGAGGGAAGCAGGTGTTACATGTATTTTGAAACTTACTTGTCTTAATGAAGGGAACCATGAGTTAAAGTTTTGTTTTGAACTTTGTAAATTATAGAAGTTTAAGCTGCAAATGTTTTTAACAAGTATAAAGGCTAAGAATCAGGGTTTCCAACTTTCAAAAACATCAGGATAAAACAAAAGTATATGACAGCCGTCCCCAAACCTTTTGGCACCAGGGACCACGTACTAGTCTGTTCTCACACTGTTATAAAGAACTACCTGAGACTCGGTAATTTATGAATAAAAGAGGTTTAATTGACTCACAGTTCCACAGGCTGTACAGGAAGCATGGCCTGGAAGCCTCAGGAAATTTACAATCATGGCAGAAGGCAAAGGGGAAGCAAGCATGTTTTGCCACAGCAAAGCAGGGTAGAGAAAGAGTGCATGCACAAAGGGAAAGTGCTACACACTTTCAAACAACCAGATCTCATGAGAACTCACTCACTGTCATGAGAACAGTAAGGGGAAGTCCGCCCCCATGATTTAATCACCTCCCACCGGGCCCCTCCCCCAACACAGGGGGATTCCAATTCTAGATGAGATTTGGGTGGGTCCATATCACACCAGTCTCATGGAAGATAATTTTTCCACTGACTGAAGGGATAGGGGCAGGGTTTTGGGATGAAGCTGTTCCACCTCAGATCATCAGTCATTAGATTTTCATAAGGAGCACGCAACCTCCATCACTCACATGCACAGTTCACAATAGCGGTCGAGCTCTTATGAGAATCTAATGCCGAGAGGAGGCAGAGCTCAGGGAGTAGTGCTTGCTCGCCCGCAGCTCACCTCCTGCTGCACAGCCGGTTCCTAACAGGCTGTGGACCGGTACTGGTCCACCATTGTGGGGACTGGGGCCTCCTGCTCTATGAAACAAAAAATGAGAAAGTAAACATACAGATATCCAGAAGTATAAAACAAAATGACAGAAGTACGGTTGAACGTTTAACTCTGCTAAAATATGTAAGTGGGTTAAACACTCTTATTATTAAAAGTTTAAGATTTACAGATTTTGGTTAAAACAGAAAATGTATCCATATTCTGTACAGGAGACACTAAAACAAATTGTTGCATAAAGGCTCAAAGTTTAATTAATTCATTAGGAAGCAGTATCAGAATAGATTTATAATATAAAGCAGCTGGTGCTATAAAATACAAAATTTAATACATTAATTTACCTCTGGAAATTTAGAAATAAAAAAGAGCCAAAATTAATAAGGAAACATAATAGCATAAGAGAATGAATGTTGTTCATAGTGGTATGCTAAGAAATTTGAAAATCTTAATTGTAACTTTCTAGAAAAATATAAATTTCCAAGTTCAGATCATTTGTTTCAAAATGCAGAAGAACATTAAAGTTAAAAATTTATTTAATAAAATTAGCATTATCTTGACAAAGATGTCACCAAAAAAGTTTTAGAATAACCTTATATATGTACACAGATGAAAAAATAAAAATGAAATAAAATGGAATCCATTGGATTCACAGTTAGATAAGACACAGCCAATGAATTCAAGAACTAGTCAATGCTAGGAAATTTACTAGTGTAATGTGTCACATTGGTAAGTCAACTAAAAAATGAAGCATGCAATAAAACTCAATATCCATTTTAAATACAACTCTTAAAATACTAGGAATAGAATGATACCTAATATGATAAAGAATATATACCTGAAACTAACAGCAAACATTTAGTGATGGCATCCTGGAAGCATTTCCTTGAAAATCAAGAACAAGAAAGGAATGTGCACTTGAACCACTGCCAGTCAGCATTGTGAAAGGTCGAGGGGTTGCAACAAAGCGGGACACAGAAAAGAAGAGAGAAAATTATCAATATTTGCAAACAGTGTTATTATAATCCTAGAAAATGGTTAGCATTAATAAAAGGGCTCAAGAAATGTGACTGGATATGACATAAATAGTGTAATAATCAATAGCTTTTATATACCAAAAATGACCATCTAGAAAATAAAATGGAAAATAATTCCTATTTACAATAATTATAAAACTTTTAAAATGTGCTTAGGGAAAATATTCTAAACACATGGTACTGTATGACAAAATTAAATTTAACTAAAAGATATAGAAGAACAGCTTGAATAAATGAAAACATGTCATATTTCTATAGGAAAGATTGAATATCTGAAGATGCCAAATCTTTCCAAATTAATTCATGAGTTAAAAAAAAAATCCTAATCAACAGCCCAGGGTGTATTTTCTTTGTTTGTTTTTTTTTTGGTTTGGGCATTGTTTGTTGTTTTGGTGGTGAGTAGAAAGAAGGAGAGTGCTTAGAAAAATAATTCTAGAGTTTATCTGGAAAAGTAACCAGGTGAAATTTACCAAGAAAGACATGTCATTAGCACAGTGAGGAAAGGATAAGAAACAGAATTCCTACGGTTGAACAGAATGGTGCAGGTAAAGGAATCCACGGACAGAGCTATGAAACAAATAGCCAGGAAACAGCCTCTAGTAATGATATGTATTGGGGCATAAAATAAAATTTTTGAAAATAAATGTGTCCAAAATAACCTTGTATGCAACAGCACCATTTTAAAAGTAGAAGGCCAGAGCCATAAAGTAATGCATTAGTCAAAGGCAGAAGAAAATTTGCATCCTCCTATGTGTCTCCAAAGTAGCATATACTGTGTACTAGAAAACAAAATCTGTTTTCCCTTACAAAACCAGTTTAAAATTATCCTCAATTCATGTATGGTAAAAATAACTTTAAGGTGCTTCTCTAAAAAATGAAACTAGTATGTGGTGCATCTATGGCTCATGAGAACCTACTATATGGTAAAGGAAGCCAGGAAGTTCTAAGGAAGGTGGGTGAGGCCAGGGACTGGATTGGTAAGTATTTGGAAAGAAAATAACTTTACATACCTTTTTTTTTTTTTTTTTTTTTTTTTTTTGAGACAAAGTCTTACTCTGTCGCTCAAGCTGGAGTGCGGTGGCGCAATCTTGGCTCACCACAACCCCCGCCTCCCAGGTTCAAGCAATTCTCCTGCCTCAGCCTCCTGAGTAGCTGGGATTACAGGTGCATGCCACTGCACCCAGTTAATTTTTTTGTATTTTTAGTAGAAACAGGGTTTCACCATGTTGGCCAGGCTGGTCTTGAACTCCTGACCTCAGGTGATCCTCCTGCCTTGGCCTCCCAAAGTGCTGGGATTACAGGCATGAGCCACCACGCCCAAGCTACACACCTATCTTATACATTTAGACAAAGCAAATTACAGATGGATTCAAATAGTTAAATGAAAAATAACAAACCGTAAGGCTTGAGGGAGGATGAATACTTAACTGCCTTCAGAATTACAGAAGACTTTATAAACATGAAAGTAATGGAAGAAGGCACAAAAGAAGAGACCGAGATTCAACTCATAAAAATAGAAAACTTTTACACACAGAAGAATTACAGAAAGTTTTGGAAGGCAAACACACACTGGGAAAATGTTTATTAAAGTGATAGACACAGACTCAATATTGCTGCTGTATAAGGAGATCTTAGAAATCAATTTAAAAAATGCATCCTCATTAGAAAATTTGGCAAAGGATATGAACAGATTTATTCACAAAATATAAACTGCACACTAGTAAATACATTTTGATTTTTAAAATCAGCCTCACTAGTAAAATAGAAACATAAATCAAAAGAAGATGCCATTTTTCACTTATTAAAGTAACACAGATTAAAAAAAACAAATACATTAGCAATCGGTGTGGTGAAATGGGCTCTCATATACCATGGTAGAAATAGAAAAAAGTTATAACCTTTCTGGAAACAATTTAGCAATGCATATCAAGGTCTTTGAAATGTTCATACCCTGTTACCAGTAATTTTCCATCTAGGAATTTGGGCTGAAAAATAATTAGATGAAGTTTTGTATTTATATATAATGATGTTCATTTCAGCTCATGTATAACAGCAAAAAGAGAGGAAAGAACCTAACATCAAAGGGGAATGTTTAAATGCGTTATAATTCATATGATGAGCTAATAAAACTTATGTTTTTGAAGCCAACAAGTTGAAATGCTCATTTTACATTAATAGCAGGATATAAAACATATGGGCAGCATATGAATTTGAATAAAGTTTAAAAGGAAAATAAATATGCATAATATCACATTTTTGTGCAGTGTAAAAATAAATTCAATAGTATCTTAATAAAAATTCTGGACCAAAACTAATGAGATAAATTTATTATTAGAAATGCTAAGTTATGGGCTCAGGCTCAGAAAATAGGAAAGAAAGAGGACTAACTTAACTCTTGCATTTATGGAAAGGACCAGGGGGATTTCATTGCCCCAGGCTTGGTGGTGTGATTGTGACCGAAGCTGACCTGGGTTGCCTTGGTGACGGTCTGCCGTGTCCAGGTGGGGAGAGGGCAGTCCCTATGCTCTGTACAGTCAGGCACATCTGCTTTCCAAGTTTAAAGAGGAGCAAGGTGTGTCCTCATCTCATGTTGGTCACATTCAGTGAGGGGGTCCAGGGGAACCATCTGGAAACTGTTACATAAGGAACTGCAGCGGGATCTAGGAATGTTTTACCTGGAAACAAGAATACTCAGGGGCAATGGAATAGCTGATTTCACATACATAAAGGGCTACATGAGGATGAAAAATCAGAGTCATTCTGAGTAGCTTCGGGAAGCAGAACTAGATTTGGGGTAGGAGTGAAAGGGAGAGGCAGGTTTTAGAACCATGTAAGGTGTAGTTAAGTGTTCATCTTGCAAAACGGTGAGCTCGCCAGGACAAAAATCATCCTTGAGTGAGACCAAGAGGCTTCATTGGGCAGAAGTTGGAACAGAAGTCTCCAAAAGACTCAGCCGTAGGATTTCTGCCGTCCCATCACTGACTGACTGGAGGCCCAGGTGGGCAGAAAGAAGGTGTTGAAGGGGCATAGACTCCTTAGGCCAGTGGTTTTCAACCTTTACAGCACAAGCACCTGAGGAGCTTGTTAAAAGAGTGCTGGACCCCACCTCCATAGTTTCTGATTCTGCAGGTCTCAGGTGAGGACCTGAGAATTTGCATTTCTGACAAGCTCTCAAGTGATGTTGCTGCTGCTACCACTGCTGCTCCAGGAATCATACTTTAAGAACCATCACCTTAGGTCAAGAGCAAGAAATAAGGAGCTATTCTTAAGCCTGATGGTATAGAGAGCCTAGAAAAAAATATATATGGCACACAAGGAACACATACTAAGTGACATATGCCTTTTTTTTTTTTTGTCTCAGACTCTTGGACAATAGTGTTGAAACTTGTGGAATTAAATCACAGACTGGAGGCCATTCTTTCCAGATCCACATTTCTACCTGGATGCTGGGCTCTACCACCAGGCCAAAGAAATTGATGTTGATTGTTAAAAGCCCTTAAGGGGAACGGGTGCTGCAATTTTCTTCCTTCCCCTCTTAGATGCTCCTAGATGGTGGGGATGTTCATTGTCACTTAGAAATTCATGAAGGAAATAGAATATTGCTCATGGACTTCAGAATGGCCCATTCTTTTGGGTTTTGTTTTGTTGGTTTGGTTGTTTATCATTTGTTGTTTTACTTGACCCTGGAAGGAGCCTTCCTCAGTGAAACCCCTTATTATGACAACAGATAGTATATGACATAGAAAACCACAGATGGGACCCCAAAGTTCGATGACATCCCCGGTGTCCTGCAGTTATTCCAACAAAGATGCGCAACTCCCGTCATCATCTCCGTTCAGAGCGAGCCTCATTTATTTGAGCTTTCAGCTAATTGGTTTAGGAAGAGATCTGTGTACAGCCTCCCCCACGACTCCCCACCTCTTGCTGCTCTCTTCCTGAGCTCACTGTGTCAGTGTGAGCAGACCGTGCGCCTGACACACTGGAGTCTGTTGCCATGACGCTGGGGAGGAATCTTGTTCCTATAGCAACATCAGGTTGACTCGTTGCACCTTCCAACACAGGTAGATCTGCAGCAGGGGCTTCTCTCTCTGATCTCCAGTTCATCCAGGAGAGATGGACACATGTAGTCCTGGAAAGTATTCCATTTTCCCACAACCCACGTAATCCTGCCTGCCTGCCTTTCATCCCTCACATTACCGAAATAATAATGATAAGAAATAAATTCACATTCCCCTTTCTTTTTTTTTTTTTGGCAACCTACAAAAATAAAGCAATGGATCCCTTTAGTGTCTTCATCAGATTAAAATGTAGTTTGAGGATCAATCCCTACTGCCTCCCTTTCCAAGGCCAATCCATCCGTCAGCATGCCCCCTGGCATGTCCCTCGAGGCCTGTCCGTCTGGCCTGGCTGGCTGATGAGAAGTCATGTCAGCCCCAGGGGCCAGGGACATGCCAGTAGTGTGATGGCAGCTCCCTGGGCAGGCCTAAGAGGCCAGGGACTTATTGGCAATGGCAGCAGATGGATGCGGGGGCAGCCCCGGGAGAGGCCAGCAAGTCCGGTGCCGAGAAGCTCCTTGACTCACCATCCAAAGGAACGTGGGATGTTGGCTTCTGTGTGTCACAAAGTGGGCAGCCGGCCTGGGGTGCTCGGCACATTCCTGGTCTGGTCTGTGGCTGCAGAAGTGACAAGGAACCGGATCATTATTGACAGGAAAGCATCTCGCTGTTCTTTAAAGAGACCTTTAGTGAAGGAGGATCCATGATTTTCCCCAATCCTTCATTTGAGTGCCTTTCAGCCTTCCTTGGGGAAAACATCCATATTTTTTCTACTTATATTACTTACTTGTCACCCCTGATTCATTCAACAAATGCTCACTGAGCTTCTTCATGTGGCAGGCTCTGTTCTAGACCCTGAGCACTGAATAACATAAATGGGATTTCTCCTCTCCTGGCACCTACATTCTCATGAGGGAGATAGACAATAAGTAAAGAAAGGAAAATGTCAGGACCATGAATATAAAATGGAGTGACTCAATGGGGAGTTATGGGGGAGGCTGCAAGGTGAGTGGTCAGCAGAGGTCTCGACCTGAGGTGACACTGAGGCCCGAGTGTCCTGAGGAGCCTCCCCTGGGACAAGCTAGAGAGGGGCGTCCCAGGCAGCATGCAGAGGCCAGCATGGAGTGCTCTGAACTGGGCAGAGCAATAGGGCAGGAGTTTGGTGTGGATCCAGGGGCTGTGGCTGTAGGGCTTGTGAGCAGGGGAGAGATGGGATTTTAAGTGATAGATATGGGAACCATTGGAAATATTTTAGAAGGAAAGCAACAAAATTATATTCATATTTATGAATTTGTTCCAGCTGCCTTAACAAGCCCTCTTCAAGCCTATTTTCCTTTTGCCTTTCTATTAGTGGCGATTAAAAAAAGATATTTGCCGTCCTTCTTAGGCTTGAAGGTGATTTGCAAGTCAAACCTCATGCTTTTCTCCAGTATCAATAAGTTCAGTCCCATTTTTCCGCTCTTGTGCATGATGAACTTTATTATGCCAGTCTTCAACGGGTATTCCGAATTCCTTTTTCTTAGAATTCTAGAGCCGGTGGGGCCCTTAGAGATCACTGGGTCCAGTCCTTATTTTACAGATGAGGGAGCTTGGTTGCCACAGTGGTCAAGGGACCTGGCCCACATCACAGCACCGCCAGCCAGGGCTGGGTCTCCGGTGCTAGAACCCTGCACCCTCTCCCACCCCGCGACTAGTGGACGGTAGACTAGCAGTCTTCCCACATGCGCTTTTACTTACCAGCGCTCGTTTTTATCTTCTCTTCCTTTTCTGCTTCATCTTCTTTGCCTGCCTCTGGTCCTGCATCCTTCCCTGGTATGCTGGAATTTTTTAGTGTGGACTGTTGATTGCAGTATGTGGGAAATTTGGCCGTAAGTTTCGGTTCTATGTGGTTTCTTATTGTGGTGGCAATTGTTTTCACCATTTTCTGCTTTGGTGTTATTTGTGGCTCCCATTGAGGCCTTCCTAAGCCCTGCTTATTTTCCCATGACTGGGGATGGGGTGTTATTGTTTGTAACTCAATATGCCAGCCATGGCATTCAAGGCCACCAACCCTCTGCCCGTCTCAATAGCATATCACAGCCCACGCCACATTGGCCCTCTGTGGGCCAGGCCTCGGGGTGGGAACTCGGCCAGCGTGGTTTTCCTACTCTGAGGCCTTGACAGAGCGGTCAGGGCTCCCTGCTGGCTCACACCCACACAGAGGCTCCTGACTCCACAGTTTGTCTTCCCCTCTTCTGTCCACTCCAGCGCAGGCCCCCTCAACCATTCACTCAGCAGACAAAGAATACTAATAGCGGGTGATAACCACTGCTGCAGGGATGACACATCAGCATTAGTGACAAATAAACCATCTCCAGTCAACATGATCCCTGCTGCATCCAACCAGCACGGTTGGGAAAGCAAGCAATGAGGCCGAAGCTGGCTTCCTCACTCTCAAAGCCACGTATGCACTAGAAGTGGGGTTCACTGGAGAGCGGGATGGCTTCACGTGGGCATCTGTGGCAGGAGAGCCTCAGAGCTTGGTGGCGTTGTCTGGGAACTGGGAGATAACAGTGATAAGGTGCTTCCAGTGACAGTCGACGTCTTCGTCTTTACAAAAGCTTTCAGAGATAAGAGTATTGCCCCAGTGTTCAGATGGGGCACAAGATGAGACAGGATTAGTGATTCTTTCAAGGTCAGCAGGCCAGAGAAAGTCAGGGTTGGAACATGAACCCGGTGCAGGGTGCACTTCTCACACTCTGCCCTTCTCTCCGGGCAGCAGATGTGCCTGTGCTGAGCGGCCGCCAAGGAGACAGGATGGTTGAGACTCTGCCGAAGAAGGGCCGGCATCTTCCCTGTGGGGCAGGCTGGGCTGACATCTGCAGGGTATAGGCAGGGCTTGCTTGGGGTTCTGATGAGAACGATGCCCCGCAAACGATGCTCGGTGTCAGGGCTCAGCAGAACAGGCCTGGCGTGGGGCTCAGGAGATGCGTGTCCTGGGTCTGGCCCGCCTCCGGCTCCCGCGGCACCGTAAGCACTCTAAGTCTTAGCTTTCTGACCACCAAGTGAAGGAGTTAGCCTGGAGGTCCCCAGCATCACGCTCACTGATACCATTCTATGATTTACAAAGCTCTTCCTTGCTGATCAGATGTTTCCTTTCTGAGCTATTTCAACTTCCATTTATAGTTAGTATTGAAGTGCCACCTGTGGGTTTTTCAGGCCGCTGTCTCTTTTCTTTGTACAGCATACCCTACGGATGCTGATTATTGCTGCTGTTATTAAATCAAGTCCTTGTCTTAGTATATGTATCTTAACATATTGAGTTAGAGACAGTGCCTAACTTCACAGTTCTGACAGTGTGGATATAATCCATGGAGAGTCTTTAGCCCACCGGTTGTGCCCAGAGCTCATTGGTGGAAGTAGAAAGATGTTGGCCACACCTCTTGATTGGGAACTGTCTTCCTTCCCTGGGATGAAATCAGTCAGGACCTTCTCACATGGGAGGAGTATCAAAGACTAAACCAACCTAGAACCAAACAACCAAGCAAGCAAATCAGAAAGGGGGAAGAGGACCAGCAGGGCCCCAGGCTGTTTGGCTGGTGTCCAGCACAGGGCCTGGCACTAGCAGGTGTTTGAGAAACACTGAGTGAAATGACATGTTTGCCCCGTAGAAGGAGCAGCCACACTCAAGGCCAGAGCTGCCCCTTTAGTCTCAGCCGTTGCTTGGGGAAATGGTCTGTTTTTGCCATTAGAGAACACACTGCCATGGAGGACACTCTAGATCAGAAGTCCAGGTTGGAGTCATGACTTGGTGACCTCCTGTGTAGCTTCGGGCAAGCCATTGACCTCTGAGCCTCTGTGTGTGAGGACAAGCACCCGTTTTTCTCCTTCTTATTGCAGAGTCCTCATAAAATACAAATGGGGCCGGGCGCGGTGGCTCATGCCTGTAATCCCAGCACTTTGGGAGGCCGAGATGGGTGGATCACAAGGTCAGGAAATCAAGACCATCCTGGCTAACATGGTGAAACCCCGTCTCTACTGAAAAATACAAAAAGTTAGCCGGGCGTGGTGGCGGCACCTGTAGTCCCAGCTACTAGGGAGGCTGAGGCAGGAGAATGGCGGGAACCCGGGAGGCGGAGCTTGCAGTGAGCTGAGATGGCACCACTGCACTCCAGCCTGAGCGACAGAGCAAGACTCCGTCTCAAAAAAAAAAAAAAAAAAAAAAAAAACAAATGGATGGTGCCCCCGGAGTACCTGTGCTTGAGGAGGGGGGCAAATGGCACCACCTTTGTATCCCCAGCATGTAGCACAGAGCCCGCATTCATTAGGTTCTCAGCAAAAATGAGTGGGTGGTTGGATGAATGCACAGCTTAGGCAGACAGGTGGACAAATAAGTGTGCAAGGAAGGCTCTGGGAGCTGCTGGAGGCAAACTTTGCTTGCTTCCAAAGGGTTGTCCTGCCTTTCTCGAATGGGCTAGGGGACTGTGAGCTGCAGTATATTTCTGCTCACAGGAGCCCTTTCCCTTGGGGAGCTGTGTGGAGGGCAAGACCACCGCCAGGAACCCCAACATGAAACCTTAACTGGGATTCTGCTGCTCTAGGCTAAGCAGTCCTACATTCTTGACTAGAAGAGTGTGTCTTGGGCATGCATTGCTGCACAGAAAACCCCCCACCTCCTCCCTGCTTCACAGAGATGGGATGAGAAGTGGCGGTGCCCTAAGAATGCAGAGCCCCTGTGCCACACAAAGCATGCTCGGTACGCCCACTAGCTGGCCAGGGATGGCAGGAATCGCAGGGACCATGATCGGGCCTTTTCTGCTGGGGCCACCTGCTGCTGCTGTTGTCACGTTCTGTGCTGTGCCGCCATCCTCTGCGGGGGTAGAGCCAGCATCTTGGCAGCCCCAGGGTAATAATTAGGGGTGGAGCAGCTCCCCAGCTGGTGCGATATTTGAGGAGGGGCCTGGAGGAGAAGGAAGGGCTGGGACCTGGCCAACAAAAGAAGAAATTAAATGGGCTGTCCTGGGAGCCCATAGTTAGCATTTAAACGCCAGCGTGAGCTGTGGGTTTCACCGAGCAGGGCTGTGTGCGGGCTCAAGGCCCTCCTCTCCCGGCCCCCGTGCTGTTTGTCAGCACATGCTGGGAGGACTCTCAGCAGAGCCCTGAGATGTGATGTTGTCATGCCGAAGCCCAGGATTCAGAGGCTTTCATGCAGTGCAAGGACAAACGTGGCAAACACACATGCACCTATAGCTACAGCAGCACTGCACCCTGACCTCCTCACAGCCTGCAAGGAGCTCACCGCCCAGCCTAGCCTTGCAGTGGCCATCGCACGTGTGCTAGGCCCCTGATGCCGAGGGATTTAGGGTTTTGTTTTATATGCTGTCGGCATGGCTCATGCTGCCATTTTGATTGTGGGGAGACAGCCAGGAAATCCTAAAGACACAGCCCATACCTCCTTCATCACAGCCACAGGTACTGAACATCGAGCACACGTTCCATGTCCTTTTTCTCCTCCAGTCTGCACTGCTCACTTAAAAGCTGGGGCAGATCATCCCCATTTCACAGCTGCGTAAAGTGAGGTTCACAAGCATTTTGTGGCTGGCCCAAGTTCACATGGCTAATGAGGAGAGGAAAGGATGGCAAGGGAGTCCGCCTGGCTCCTGGAGCTCCTTCTGCTTCTCCATGCCTTCAGAAGAACACACAAGGCCTCCCTGTGTCCGGTGGGAGAATTCGCCGGCTCTCCTATGTGGGAAAATGTGAAAGAAGGTAGGCCCGAGGGCTCCCGTGAGCTTTGGGAAATGAGAGCTGAGTGAACTGGCCTTGCTGAGGGATCTGGCAGTGATCTAGTGGTCTTGAGCCCAGAAGAGGGTTGGAGTGGGTGTGAAGAGTATGATCCCCCGCAGAGCCGAGTCATGACTTCTCTTCTGCCAGGAGCTCACTGGACTCCCATACCCTTCTTTGGACTTTAGTTTCTTCCAGTAATAATGATGATAAAATCTAGAAATAACACAATTAACAACCACAACTGAGTTAGTAAATACTTGGGAATGAGTGAAGTGCTAGGTCTTGTGAGTAGATTCTAGAGGTAGAAACAGCTCCAGAAACACAAGCTAGAAAAATAGGAACAGCTTCCAGGAGAGTTCCAGGCATCCTGAGAGAAGCACAGGCCCCTGCATGTGGATGGGCTCGAATGCCAGATTCCAGCACCGCTCTATGGCCTCTCCAATCTGCAGTCTTTTAAAATTGTTTTTACATTAGAACATCACAGGGTTGGACTGTGCCGCCACAAAAGCGCCTGTCTTCATTACCCATGATTCCTCAAATCATCAAACATAAGCACATAGATGCCAACCAGTGTCTACGGGGCGAACCAAGCGCAGGCCCATGGTAGCCGTCTACTCTGTGAGGGCAAGAGGGGAGTGGTTGTCTATGGGAAATTTTAAAACAATCATAAAACTCACAGAACGGTGGTCTACTTTGTATTGTTGTCATGACCTGGTCATTCTAAATAATGTCAGGGATAAAATACTCCCCATGGGGAAGAATGCTCCCTCACCACTTCACAGGCTGCTAAATCTTCATTGCTCTCGGCCATTGCTTGGTTGTTCTTGCCTTTTTTTTTCTTCCCTCCCTCCCTCCCTCCCTTCCTTCCTTCCTTCCTTCCTCCCTCCCTTCCTCCCTCCCTCCCTCCCTCCCTTTCTCCCTCCCTCCCTCCCTCCCTTCCTCCCTCCCTTCCTTCCTTCCTTCCTTCCTTCTTTCCTCTCTCTTTCTTTCCTTCTTTTTTTCTTTCCTTTTCTTTTTTCTTTTCTTTCCTTTCTTTGCCAATAGGCCACCATAGTCAGTTTCATCTGTCTTCCTGGTCAATCCCATGTTTACTACACGAATTTAGGTTTCTTTTTTGTGGTCCCTTTTAGGAAACTACCTAGAGAATAGTGAGAAACCACAGGAGGGAAGGAGAACAGCGAGAAAAATACTGTTTTCTCTTTTTGTTATTTACTTATAAATGTGACAGAAGTATTTCAAGTCCTTTTTGGTTTTTGTAAAGTGCTTTTTTAAACCAAGGCCTAAATCAAGGGCCGCTCTTGGCAATGTCCCTTTGACAGAACCGAGGGAGGGTGGCAGGGCAGGGAGGCATGAACTGCAGAGGCACTTGTACTGTACAATTTTCTGGGTCCTGACTGATAAATTATTGTGCATCTTGTGCGTGCTCTGACATGCAATACAATTCGTCCATGTAACGGTGATGATAGGCTGTCCCAAGCTAATAATCATGAACCCTTTATTTAGCTCCTTCAGCCTTTTAGGGAAATCTTAAGTCACTGTTCATATCCCTTTATCGGTTTTCTCTTCCACATTTTAGCATAAGTGGAAAAAGCTTTTAACCTTGAGAATTTTACTCACCCTGGGGCTGGGGACAGGGAAGAAGGCATGTTGTTAAAAGTGTACAGGAAGTAGGAGGATCTTGACACTCCCGACAGAACGGCTTTTTCTTGGTCTGCCTCATAGGAGTGTGAGGCTGTCTGGGTGGTAGAGATTGTCCAGTCCATCTCTCATTTGACTGGTGAGGAAGGGACACAAGCCCTGAGACATAAGTAACTGGCCCATGGTCACATGGCACAGTCATCTGGAAGTAACACTGAGCTCCCTTTACCCGTTGCAGAGAGCCCGCTACGACGCGGGACGTGATAATAGAATTGAAGACATAATAATACTGGCTCTCCTTTGGCGCAGGTCCCCTGGTTCCCGTCCCCACCCACATGATGGTCAAGTCAGTTTAAGCACATGTTCAACACTGCCCAAACAGCTGGGTGTCCCTTGTATCCTTTTCCGTGTCCAGGTTATTGATGGTAGATTGTGTTCTCTGGAAGACAGGTGCCATCCTGGTGGTAATTGCTTCCTGTAGCATCTGTGTAGTCTAACCCTAACTTGCATGGTGCTTGCATGGCACTTTTTGGACTTGACTTTGCAAGCCTTAACACATGAAGCTGCTTGTTTCTTTATAAGCACAATCTTGCAATTGGGGTGACTAAAAAGCAGCACCTGGACAATGGTATTATGATTCAAATATAGCTTCTAAAAGATTGGAATGATAGCAAGAGGGCATGGAAGCATTCCGTCTGAGTGTTTAGGTGGTGGCAAGGAGCATTCAGTTGTTCTCTGTCTGCAGCTGATGTTTTTCACCCCTCTGGGAGCCCTGTACTGACCTCTTCTGATAAACTGGGCTCTTAATAGGTTGGTTGGATTCCCAGTGTTTCCCCGTCCCTCTTTCATCCCTGGAGAACATACACAAGGGGTTTGTCCGAGTTTGTTCTCGGATGAAGGCTGGCACGAAAGGGCTCTGCCAGTGAGAACGTCAGAATTAAAGACATAATAATACTAATTAACTTTCCCATGCCTGTGATCTCCACATTTATTATTTGTGTAGAGATAAAGCCTTAAATAACATGACCGGCCTCTTTGGGAGCCCTGCTCGGGAGTGGGTGGGGGGCAGTGTCCTCATTGCAGCACGGAAGATGGATGGTGTCCTGAGGCAGAGGCACCAGGGATCACCTCCGGAAGGTGCAGCCTCCTTCCCAACTGGCCCGTGTGCTTTTTCCCAGCAGCACGTGGGATGGGGAGGGGGACTGAGGTGTGTGAAAGAAGAGAAGCAATTTCCAGGGATGTGGCCCTTTGCAAGGTCCACATCTGTGGCCATCTGCCTTCCAGGACCTGCTGTGAACCATACAGCAGAGACGCTCAAGCTGGCTGCCTGTGGCTGTGGGAAGTCCCTCACTCCTCTGTCCTCAGTTTCATCATCTCTGAGTGGAGAAAGGGAGATTAGATCAGGCTTCCAAGAGTCCTTGAAGTTCCTACAATTATATATAAAATGTGAATGTGTATCAGGCATTTGTCAGGAGCTAAAAGTCCATTGCCTGTGATTCTCAGAGGTCCCTGAACCAAAGGCTGAGGGCCACCAAGTGAGATGCTCCCCAAGGATCCATCATCCTCTTCCCGATTATGGTTTTAGAGCTTCTAAACCCAACGTGTGTTGTCAGCTCAAACTCAGCGTTTGGGTTGTGGAGACAGATAAGAGACACTCGATCCGAAATGCCCTATAAATTAGCTAATTTAAAAGTATTGACCGGCCGGGCGCGGTGGCTCAAGCCTGTAATCCCAGCACTTTGGGAGGCCGAGACGGGCGGATCACGAGGTCAGGAGATCGAGACCATCCTGGCTAACACGGTGAAACCCCGTCTCTACTAAAAAATACAAAAACTTAGCCGGGCGAGGTCGCAGGCGCCTGTAGTCTCAGCTTCTAGGGAGGCTGAGGCAGGAGAATGGCGTAAACCCGGGAGGCGGAGCTTGCAGTGAGCTGAGATCCGGCCACTGCACTCCAGCCTGGGTGACAGAGCGAGACTCCGTCTCAAAAAAAAAAAAAAAAAAAGTATTGACCAAGTAACCTCCCAGGAAAGTTCCCCAAATGAGGTGGCTCTGGTGTTCCCACCTCATCTGCAATAGCTCTGGAAAGCCTGGCTCCTTGCCTCCAGGTTATCCTTGACGTAAGGCCCCCCCACCCCAGGACACTGTAGCAATCCTGGGGCTAACCCTGAAGACCATTTCCACCATTGGGCAGCCTTGGTGGTTTCCTTGTAGAGAACTAACCCAGTTTCCCCAGACTGGCTACCTTCTCATCATCTCACCGTCGTAGCTTTCACTCAGATAGAATGATCTCAGAGCAATCGGCAGCATTTCTCATTTGGAATTTTACTAACAAATTAATAATAATGACTTTGACTATGGGGATGCCTAAGAAAATCTCTCAGAGTCCTTGGAGGTATCCTGGGAGAAAATAGAAACAACTCTGAGAATCAGAACATCTGGGAGGAAATTCTGCAGATGGATCCCAGGGACAGCCCAAGAATTAGAGGGCCCTCCTTCAAAGCAAATGCTGCCTCCAGCCTGGGGCAGACCCATCCCTCTCTGTGTCGTTTGTTTTCCCAAACATTCCCTTCTTAAACTGGGGTTCATGAAGTCTATAGACGGAATTCCAGAGGGTTTATGAACTTGGATGGGAGAATAACTGGATCTTTATTATCACAGGCTTCTAACCGAAATGTATCACAGTATTCCTTTGCAAGTATAGGCAACAGACCACAACAGCATTAGCAGTTTCTGTTACTTTGTCCGTCGTTAGAAACCATGAATAATTTCTTATCACATTAAGATGGTTGCAAATATCTCAAAAATAGTGTTTGCTTTCAATACTACTTCAAAATTCTGGTAGTCCACTAGATTTTGTGGTTTAACACATTATCGAAGAAGCATGCGTATTTGTGTATTACAAAATTGTCTTTAAATATTTTTGATATCTAGGTTTCAACCTAACTGGCTTTATTTGCAGTCCTTTATTTCCATTTAAGAACATCATTCTGAGAAGGGACCCACAGCGATCATGAGACCGACCAAAGGCAGACACAGCACAAGAAGCTTACAGACTTCTCCTCTCAATCGGCAATTCACATTTCGATCCTGTGCGGCTTGTGTCTAAATAATATTATAGGGGGAGCTCTGGGCTTATGTGAACAACGAGGCTGTGGGAGACAGAAAGGAGAGATGTAGGAGCCAACTTTGTGTGTGCCGAGAGTCGAAAGCAGTCATATATCCTATAAGGAAAGTTTCCTGAACTGGCAAATCCCAGAATGTGTTTTGCCCTGGGCACCCTTTACCTCCTCATTAAATAAGAAACTAACCCATGAGTATTTGAAAGGAGCTTGCATCAACGTGGAACTGACTGACTTAGAATAGAGCTCATCCAGGATCTTGAGACAGGCTTATTGACACAGCTGCCTTTCAGCTGTTCTTGAGAGTCCCACAGGGTGGGGAAAGCCTTGGTATTAATCACTGGGATCCGAGTTGGGAAGCTGCTTAGCTCTGGGCTCAGCAGGCTGGACCAAGGCCACTTGTAGGTAAGAGGGGCAGTGTTCCCTAATGCACTCTAAATCAGCGAGAACTAGTTTGCAATCCTGGATTCAAGTCCCAGCACTATCATTCATGAACTCTGTGACCCAGGCAAGTGGTTTCTCAGCCTTCTCTTCCATAAAATGGGGTGCTGTGCTGTGTAGGCGTGCCTAGCTTGTAAGCACTACACGAGTGTAGCTCTACTATGGCCACACGCAAGCAGCACTTGTAGCATTTGAAGGCTCAGGAAAAGAAAGGGTGGGTGGGAGCAAAGGCGAACAAGAGCCGTGGAGACTAAAGCGGGTTGTCTTGTGGCAATGCTTAATCTAGGGACCTGGAATTTCCTCCCTTGCCTGGTCTTACTGTCGTTGGAATAATGATAACCACTCCTGGGTGGTAAGAGACCAGCAATATAGCTGTAGTTCCTTGAGTGGCAGGAATGTGCCCTTTGTCCTTGGTTTCAAAGTAATGATGTCTTCATGTCCGGTTGAGCCGAGGGGTCAGCTTCCACCCCACAGTAAACCAGTGGAGTTATAAATGGAAAGCCTGAATTCCCAGACAGAGGAGGGGAGCCAATGAGACAGCAGCGTAAGCAGGGAATTTTCTCTGCCTCATCTGCAATGATAATGGGAATAGCAATAATAATCATCCTAAGAAAGGATGTTGTCTCAGAGCCACGGCAAAGAAAAGAGCCTTTTCCCATGCCTTGCTGGAGAGAGCTAAACACTCAAACCACGTCAAAATAGAAGGAAACAAAAATACAGCGAAGTACCCTTTGCCCCAGTGAGAAGCCAGCGCAAGACAACCCCCTGCAGAACGGACCAGAGGGCAGAAGAAGAGGCCGGGGCCCAGTCCTGAGTTTCTCTGCTGGTTTTCACTTCCTCCTTTAATCATTTCAGAAGGGCTGTTAATGAGCAGGAAATCTAATTGATTAGCATTTCATCCCGGCTTCCCTTTCTGCCAAAGGTGCTAATGAGCAGGGAAATCACAGATCCTTCGGGCGCAAGGTACTTGAGAGGTTGTGCATGCATTTGCCACCCCTCCATGGAGAACCTCATCTGAACCTCTGCAAACTGATAAGGACCACTCTGATTTTTAAAACCCTCCAGACAAGCCACCTTCTTTCTGTGGATCACACACCGCCCAGGTTAGCAGCAGCGCCACCAGAAACACTCTGTTGCACTCAACACAAGTTTTCTCACGGGTGACTCATCTGCGTGCTCCTTGGCGGGGAATCGCGGGTTACTGTACTGTCTTTCTGTAAGAGTTCTTCATATTCTCGCAGATGTTTGTTACATCTTGTGTCTACTGTCTTTCCTCCAGGTTACACATTGTGTATCTTTCACCCTTTCTGTGCAAGATGTTCTTTCTGACCCTAATCACCTTCTTACATTGTTGGATCTTACTCCAAGTTCATCTCCTTTGGTTGTGGATTCGGAACTGAGCTCAGAATCCATGAAGAGCTCTAGCAAAAATGAGCACAGTTAGAGGCCTCCTTGGCACCCTGTTGTTTGCTCCTTTTTCTCTTCCTAACAAAAGCCCATGGTCAGTCTCTCCAGTTCATGGCTCTTTTTCAACCCCAGCCTCCTTTTCTCCTTTTGTGTACATGCCCTATTTTTCTTTTCCTGGTAGACAACCTTGCACTTTTCCTTCTCTGAGCAGCAACAGTGAAAGGGAAGGGAGGTGAAGGGAGAGTAAGCCACATGGGCAAACTGCAACCTGGGCCTCAAGCCTCTTGCAGCCTTGGTCCTCACCATGGCATAGTATAGCGTCAGTAGAGGCACTGCAGGGACAGATGAACTCCATGGCAAGGCATTGCAGAGGTCTTTGGAGAAATTCCTTTGCAATTTGAGCAAAGCCCACTCCTTGGCTTAGCGAGTCTTTTTACTTTTTGGTCTGCTAGAATTTACTGCATGAGGAGTTATCCAGAAGGTACGTCTCTGTCCCATTCGGCTTTATTAGACGCCATCTGGAAAGGGGCTGGGAGTGGTCAGCCTCAGGGAGGGGAGCCGACTGACCGTGAAAGGAGGGAGATGAGAGAGAAATAAGCATAGTGCTTGCTCCCCAAGGATGGAAATCGCCTCCCCCGAGCTGAAGACTTACAAAGACGTAGTCTGGATTCCCAGAGCAAATGAGGCTTTATACCCATAACAAGTTGTAATTTGAGTCATAGAGGAAGTTAAGAAAGTGAAAACATGAGCAAATGCCAGTGTGATGGAATCAGAGTCTCCATGCTGGAAGAGATTTCAGAGGGATCTGCTTGAGCTCCCTGGCTTTATAGACAGGCCCCCTCACAGGCACACAGCCAGGTACTGCATGGCCGGGGCAGAGGCTTATCTGATGCCTACCTCCCTCTCCCGGCAACAGAACCTCATCACCTAGTTCAGATAGGAAAAAAAAAAAAAAAAAATGAGGTGATCAGAAAACAACTTCCTCAACTTTCTCAGTCTCCACCAGCAACTAAAATTGTTCTTGTATCCCCCTCACCTTATCCACTTCGCACCCCCACACCCAAGGGCAGCTAGGACCTGCTGCTGTCTCTCCATGGCCTCCCTCCCTCTGTAGCCGTAGGTAAGCCCCTGCCAGCTTTTGCCTGGACATTTGCAACAGTCTCTTGACTGGTCCCCCGGCCTCCCTCCAGTCTTAATTCACCTGTCACTGTGTGGCTGAGTTACCCATCTCAAACGCAAACCTGATACAATTTCTTCTGTTTACAAGTCTTGAAATCCTGCAGTGGCCCCAATGGCCCCTAGGATAACTATCAAACTCCTTAACATGGGCTACAAATAGGTGATTCTCACCCGTGGGTGTACCTTAGAATCACCTGGGATCTTTTTAAAATTACCCATGCCTGGGTCTCACCCCTAGTGACCTCACAGAGTGGGCCTGGGTGGGGCCAGTGGTGTCGTACACCTGGAACCAGCTCCTGCGAACCTGGAGAGGCCATCACTTCCAGGAATCTTCTGAGTGGGTTGTTAAATGACCATTATTAAAAAACTAAATTATATAAACTTGTAAGTAAGTACATTATATTAAAAACGAAGGTGATGGATACTCAAAAGTCAGGTTTGCCTGATGACTTTACTACCTTTCGAGGTCATTTCTATCGATTGTGTCTGTTGGGTGGAAACATCAGATAATGGTACGCTACTACACATCTCTCCCAACTCTGCAGTCAGTGACATCCCATTGGTAGCTTGAAATTGACCATGGCATGAGTATTTATACCATAGAAATTGGCAAATGCTACAGATCAGCCCCCATCCCCCAACAACAGTCATTCAACATTGATATCAGTGGCTGCGGCTCAGGTATTTACATGATTTTTTTAAAGCTCCTCCAGTTGATTCTGATGAGCAGCAGAGTTGAGAAGCACCGGCCAGGATCTGACTTTCTGCCTCTTAAGCGAGCCTCACCTCTTAGAAAAACTCTCCTCTTGGGCCGGGCGCGGTGGCTCAAGCCTGTAATCCCAGCACTTTGGGAGGCCGAGACGGGCGGATCACGAGGTCAGGAGATCGAGACCATCCTGGCTAACACGGTGAAACCCCATCTCTACTAAAAAAATACAAAAAACTAGCCGGGCGAGGTGGCGGCGCCTGTAGTCCCAGCTACTCGGGAGGCTGAGGCAGGAGAATGGCGTAAACCCGGGAGGCGGAGCTTGCAGTGAGCTGAGATCCGGCCACCGCACTCCAGCCTGGGCGACAGAGCAAGACTCCGTCTCAAAAAAAAAAAAAAAAAAAAACAACTCTCCTCTTCCCCCCAAGTTTCTTCAGTCCTGCCACACACAACCAACTGCAGTGGCCCAAACACGTGTGCCATGTTATTTCTTGTTCTGTGTTTTTACTCCTAGACACACTGATGCTTCTGCCTGGAATGCCTGTCACTTCCTTGTCTGCCTGGCAAGCACCTGTTCATCTTCCAAAACTCAACTCAGTACTTTGTCCTGTGTGAGCTCTTCCTATGCCTCCTGCCCACACAGGTTCACCACTCTGCCTCTGTGACCTGTATGTCTTCTCATTAAGGGGCTTTTAGAATTTTATGGTGCTTTCTGCTATATGTCTGTCTCTATCTCCACCCCATTAGACACTAAGCACCCGAGGGCAGGGCATGCCTGTTTCTCTGCATCCCGGCATGGAGCCCAGCACCAGCATAGGAGATGCTCAGTCCATGTTTACTGGATGGATAAATGAGCTAAACCAGATTTCCTGACTCCTGGGGCAGCCTTCTTGCCACCCCACTCCTCCACCTGACCCAGCCTTTTTAAAGGCAGGAAGAGTAAATTATTGCCATACCTGTGATGGACCCCATTCTGGGCTTGCTGCTGCTAGACATGGTATGAAGATGGTTCTCACAGCTCTTTTAACAATAAGACTTTTTAAACTGACTTTAGTTTTTCCAGGTTTAGAATTCTGTCCATTGATTAGTCATTCAATAACATGCCAACATGATTCCGGTCCTAGAGATGCAGTGGTGTGCAAGGCAGGGGAAGGCACTTTCTTCAGAGCACTTTCAGTTAGGAGGTGACTCGGATGATTGAATAAGCAATGACTGGCCGGGCGCAGTGGCTCATGCCTGTAATCCCAGCACTTTAGGAGGCCAAGGTGGGTGGATCACTTGAGGTCAGGAGTTTGAGACCAGCCTGGCCAACATGCTGAAATCCCAGCTCTACTGAAAATACAAAACTTAGTCGGGTGTGGTGGCAGGTGCCTGTAATCCCAGCCATCTAGGAGGCTGATGCAGGAGAATCGCTTGAAACTGGGAGGCAGGGGTTGCAGTGAGCCGAGATTGCACCACTGCACTCCAGCCTGGGCGACAGAGCAAGACTCCATCTCAAAAAAAAAAAAAAAAAGAAGAAAGAAGCAATGACTAATAAGTGAACTAAGAGCTATAGCACGGAAAGTGCCGGGCTCCATCCAGGGTTAGCTCCTAGTCTGTGGGGTTTCATGAGGGCTTCCCAGAGTAGGTAGAGCCAGGGACTGACACCTGAGGCAAAGAGGAAGGTGGAAAGCTGTTCCCTGAAACTGGAAGATCCTGTGAAAGGGCTCCAGGGCCAGAGAGAGCTCAGCAGCTGCAAGGAACAGAAAGAAGTTGCCACAAAGCCTGTGAGGAGTGACAGCGGAGGGACCAGGGCAGGAGGAGCCTTGGAAGCCATTTTCAGGAGTCTGGATTCTATCCTAGGAACAGTGAAACCCCATTGAGGCATAAAACCAGGGAGCCACCTTACCAGATCTGTACTAAGAGAACTCGCCCAGAGTAGTTGTCCAGGAGAGAAGAAACTAGAGGGCAGGAGACCAAGCCTTGAGTAGGGAAGAGGCTGCTGCCATGGGTAGAAGGGAGGGGTTTCGGAAGCAGAACCATGTCTCACTTATATGTGGAATCTGAAGAAATGAAACTCACAGAAGCAGACAGTACAAAGGTAGTTGCCAGGGGCTGGGGTACTGGGGGAAATGGAGGGATTTGGGTCAAAGTGTACAGAGTTTCTGTTGTAAAATGAGTAAGTTTTGGAAAACAAATGTGCAGCATGGTAACTATAATTAATAAAAATGTACGCTTGAAATTTGCTCAGGAAGTAGGTCTCATGTGTTCCCACCACACACACGCACACACAATTTGCTATGTGTGGTGGGCACATGTAAGACTGTGGTGACTATGAGGTGATGGATATGTTGATCACCTTGGTTGTGGGAAGCACTTCACAGTGTATACTAATGTTGGTCTTACATCTCAATGATATACAGTTTTTATTTGTCAATTATACCTTAATAAAGCTGGGGAAAAATAAGAAGCAGAATCATGGAACATGATGACTGGATTTGATGATGGAGGTGAGGGAAGTATGAAGAATCTGAGAGAGGTGGGGAGAGCTGATCAATTCGTGGTTCATATTGGGCTTGTGGAGTTGGCAGTGCCTATGACATACCCAAGTGCAGTTGATCAGTTCATGGTTTATCTTTGGGCTTGAGTGCAGCTGGATCGGTTCACATGGTTTATCTTTGGCTTGTGGGAGTTGGCAGTGTCTGTGACATACCCAAGGGCAGTTGGATCAGCTCATGGTCTACATTTGGCTTGTGGAGCTGGCGGGTGTCTGTGACATACCCAAGGGCAGTTGATCGGGTTCATGGTTCATATTGGGCTTGTGGAGCTGGCAGTGCCTATGACATACCCCAAGGGAGCTGGATCAGTTCATGGTTCATCTTGGCTTGTGGAGTTGGCAGTGTCTGTGACATACCCAAGGGCAGTTGGATCAGTTCATGGTCTATCTTTTGGGCTTATGGAGCTGGCAGTGTTCGTGACATACCTGGGCGGCAGCTGGATCTGTTCCGTGACCATCTTTGGGCTTGTGGAGCGCAGTGCCTGCGGGCCATACCCAAGGGCAGTTGATCAGCTCATGGTTCATATTGGGCTTGTGGAGTTGGCAGTGTCTGTGACATACCCAAGGGCAGTTGATCGGTTCATGGTTCATATTGGGCTTGTGGAGTTGGCAGTGCCTATGACATACCTTAAGGAGTTGATCAGTTCATGGTTCATTCAGCTTGTGGAGCGCAGTGTTCAGACATACCCAAGGGCAGTTGATCAGTTCATGGTTCATCTTGGCTTTGGGAGTTGGCAGTGTCTGTGACATACCCAAGCGCAGTTGATTGGTTCATGGTTTCATCTTTGGGCTTGTAGAGCTGGCAGTGCCTATGATGCCCCATGTAAGTGTTGACCAGTTCATGGTTCATCTTTGGGCTTGTGGAGCTGGTGTGTCTACATACCCAAGGGCAGTTGACCAGTTCATGGTTCATGTTGGGTTTGTGGAGTTGGCAGTGCCTGTGATATAACCAAGTGCAGTTGATCAGTTCATGGTTCATCTTTGGGCTTGTGGAGTTGGCAGTGTCTGTGACATACCCAAGGGCAGTTGATCAGTTCATGGTTCATCTTTGGGCTTGTGGAGTTGGCAGTGCCTATGACATACCCAAGGGCAGTTGACCAGTTCATGGTTCATCTTTGGGCTTGTGGAGTTGGCAGTGTCTGTGACATACCTAAGGGCAGTTGACCAGTTCATGGTTCATGTTGGGCTTGTGGAGTTGGCAGTGCCTGTAACATATCCAAGTGCAGTTGTTTAGGTGTCACTTAGAAATTCAGTTCTGGAAATTTGAGGAGAGATGTGAGGGAGAGTAATATAGATGGGGTTCATCAGTGTATGATAACTGAAACTGTAGGAGCAAGGGTCATTCATTATCTAGGAAGAATGACTAGGGTAGGAGGAGAATAGGACATCACATTTAATCAATGACCAGGGTAGACAGAGCTAGTAGCAGCGATGAGATGAGTGGCTAGAGAGGTAGAGAGAAAACCAGGAAAGTGTGGAGTCATGGAAGCTAAGGAAGATGGTGTTGGGAATAGAGGTGGTGAACAGAGTCCCCTGTTCTTGCTGATAGGAGAGGTCAAGTGAGATAAGGACAGAGGCGTGGCCTTTGGATTTGGAGATATGTTGATCACTGTGCACTTGGCAAGCAAGACAGAGGAGTGCTGAGGCAGAGGTCAGGGCACACTGTGCCAAGCAGTGGGAGGCAAGTGATGGAGACAAGCGTCTGAACTCCTTCAGGACACTGTGCTGGGAAGGAGAGGGGTGAGAGAGGGCAGTTTTTGGATCAAGGGATATCTTCTATTTTTGTTGTCGTTTGTTTTGAAGTAGGAGAGGCAAGCTGGCTAACTTTAAGTAAAAGGGAAGATTGTGATCCTGTCCTCTGTGAGTGAAGGAGAGCATCCTTTTAATGTGATCAGTGCCAGGTGTCATCTTACAACCCCTGTGTCTAACCTGATAGGGATTTAGAATGGCCAAGGCTTCCTGGACTCGCCTCATTTCACTGATGACTGCTTTTGCAGAGACTCTATTGCCTCCTAATTGTCCACACTTGGGGCCTCCATTTTTCTCTTCCTTGGCAGAATTTTAGAAGAAGCCTGCTGTCACCAGCCTTTTGGAGGCCCCACTGATACTGGTGTGTGTGCCCCTGCTCTGGTGCCGCCCACCCACCCTCGTTCTTCCAATCCTCCGGCACCAAGTCCCTCCTTTCACTCCCTTTGTCCCCTGGGCGAGTTCCAGCTGGTTACAGTGAACTCCCATATTTCCCTCCTGTCTTACTTCTCATTCATCTGAGTGCACAGGAGGCTGCCTGGAATGCCTTCTACTCCCAGGCTGAGGAAATTAAAGTGGCTGAATTTTTGTTATAGCCTCTCTCAAGAATATTTCTAGAAATCATAGAGTCCTTGTGCCTTATGACTGAATGGAAGTTGAGGGGTTATTTGACCCATTCCCTTACTTCCAGGCAGCTTGATTTCCAAACTCTTTGTAGGTACATCTTCTTTAAGATTTCTATATAAACGTCCGCCAAGCCCAGTCTTTATGACTGGGGGTGACCATGTAATTTTTCACTCAAACAGAGATGCCAAAGGGGACCCTGACCAAAAAGGACTCGGGAACCCAGGTACAATCTTTGGGAACACCAGAACAACACCCGGTGTAAGTGAGGACTGTCCTGGGCTAGCCAGGACGTGCAGTCTCCCTGCCTGTGATGAGTGGTATAGACAGGACATGCCATCTCCCTGCCTGTGATGAGTGGTGTAGACAGGACATACAGTCCCCCTGCCAGTGATGAGTGGTGTAGACAGGACATGCCATCTCCCTGCATGTAATGCAGTAATGGGGGACAGAACCTGAGAGAATCTTTTTTGGCTGGTGCTTAACATTAGGGATAGTCACTGAGCATTTATTATGGATTAGGTATCGTTCCAGATACTAGAACCAACAATATGATATAATCCTTGCCTTAAAAAACTGTGAGGGAAGAAGGACACACATAAAATTCTCCATAATTCGGTGTGATAAGTTTTGATTTAAGTTTTGGTAAGTAATAGCTTTACGGACGAAGTGCTTTGGGAACAAAGCAGAAGAAGGGATGTGTTTGGAGGGGTTTGAGAATCAGAGGAGGTGACAGGAGAGCTGGGCTTTGAAGATGATCAGGATTTCTCCAGGAATAGGGCTGCAGGAGAGGGAATGTGTGCCAAGAGTGTGGAACGGAGACACAGTGGGTAAAAGACAGAGCAGGAGCTAAAGCTGGGAACTGGACAGGGCCCTGCCAGGACCCATTCACCTTCTGGAGGCATCATTCATTCTGTGCATTTGTGATCTCTTTGTGCGTGAGTGCAGGGTCTGAAGCGGCCTGTGGCGTGCTGGAGCTTAGTAGACACATCTGGTGAAGGCGTGGAGAAGGCCAGAATAGGAAACCACTAGAAGTGGAGAGGTGACCTCAGAGACTCTCCACACAGCAGTGGGGATGTGGTGGCTCTGAACTAAGGCAGGGTCAGAGAGCACAAAGAGGAGGAGGCAACTCCTAAGAGAGCATTTGGCCGCCGAGACGATAGGACATAGTGACTGATGTGGAAGGTGAGGAACACAAAAATGCCAAGATCAGACAAGCCTGCTTTGGAAGACCAAGAATATGGGGTTTCCCTTCACTGAGACAGGGGGCAGGAGAGCAGCTAAGTCTGACGTCACCAAAGGCCACTGGGGGCACGTTTGGGTGCTTGTGGTGCATCCACACGGACACGTCCATTAGGAGTTTGTATCTGTGGGTCTGGAGCTCAGGGGACAGATTCATGCTGGAAATACCGACTCCTCGGTGCACTGATCGAAGATGTGATTGTGGATGAGATGACTCAGGGAGCAAGTGTGGAGCGAGAGGACTTGGGAACCCAGGGTTGATTTTTGGGAAACGTCTAACCGCAAAGAAAGGGCAACCATGAAAGTCTGTCCAGAAGCAGCATCCAGCAGGGTGGGAGGGAACCAAGAAGAGGCCTGTCAGGGAAGCCCGGAGGGAAGCAGGGTCAAGCCGAGGACGCTGGATGAGCAGTTTTCTTGAAGTCACGGGCAGGAACCACGAGAGTGGGGCGGGAGGCAGAGACGGGGAAACAGCAAGGTGTAGGCTGCTCCTTCCGAGCGCTTGAAGTGGGGCAAAGACAAGGTGTGAAGATGGAGGGTGAGCTGGGGTTTAATTAAAAGTATTTCTTTTCAGGTTAATGGAGTTTTAAGGAGGTCCCTCTTTACAGTGAATTCTGAAAGAACAGCCACTCTGAGCATCGGTATAAGAAAACTTAGCCGTTTGCCCTCTAGACCTGGGCTGTCGAATCCACTAGCCACTAGCCAAGTGTGGCTATTTAAATTTAAATTAATTAAAATAAATAAAATGTAAAGTTCCGTTCCTCAGTGGCACTGGCTGTGTATCAGGGACTCAGCTGCCACGTGGCTGGTGGCTGCCGAGCTGGACGGCACGGGCACGGGGCGTTCCCATGTTTGCCAGGAGTTCCGCTGGACAGCCTTGTTTTAAACTCCGCGTTTCACCATCTGCCCAATCCTGCCTTTTGGAACTTAGCGGAGTATCTCAGCCCAATCTGCTTATCTAGTTTCCAAACCTAGTTCTGAGGTGAAGAATACCAGATGGTATTTTTATCAGATGAGCTGAAGAATTCTTATAATTTTAAAGTCAACATTTTTTTCAGGCATTGACCTATAATAAATGGCTCCACGATGTTAAACATAAGAGAGAGAAATGTAAACGTGAGAGTTATTTCTGCTGAGCCATCTATTGAGTCTTTCCATAGCTAGCATCGTAACTATTTCCATCTGATAATTAGCCTTTGTGCATCCATAGTAACTTCATTTTGCTATTTTTTTTTGAAGTTATGAGCTCATTAGGGAAATCTAGCACCATAGCCTCTTCCTTCCAGGAAGCTGCAGAGGCCCTGCTAGCTTTCCACCTGTCTGAGCACCTAAGCAGACCTTGTCAGCTGCTGGGAAGAAAAAGCATCTGATTTGCCAGCTCCTCACATGCACCCATCAGCCGGGGGTGGGTTTCTGAGAAACCACTGTGTCTGGGCCCAAGCTCAAAGCACACTTCTCATTCCTCCCCAAGCTGTTTTCCTTATTATTCTTTAGAGGGGATTTGTCATGGGGTGACTTTGTGTCTCCAAGGTGCCTGGGTTTAAAAAGGTCCTTTGCGTTATTCTGCATGCGGCAGGACCTGGACTTGGGCTGGAGAAGTGTTGCTGATGCCCAAATGGGAGGCAGAGGATTGTACCTGAGAACTCTCCCTGTGGCCTTTACCTGGGGGAGGAGAGCGTGTTGGCAGAATGTTCGCAGGACTGACCCCATCCCACATGGATGTGTTCATGGATGCATTCTGCAGAAGTATGGCAGCTAGGGAGCTTTTCTTTATGTCCATCTGGCCTTTGCTATTTTGCTGGAATTCCTAGACCAATCCTTGTGTCCGTAAGAACCCTGTGTCCTTACATTGTGTAGACTGTTGACTACTGTTAACCCTCTAGTATTAGCACAGCAGTACTGTTGTGCACTTCAAGCTCCTATACAAACACATGCCCCTCAGCCAGACCTCACCCTTGGAGCTGCTCCTGAGTCAGCAGCCCTTGAAAGTGCATTGTCCTGTCTCATAGCTGGAAGCTAAGGCTGCAGCTTCATCTCCCACGGAAACTTGGGCTCACGAGGAGAGGCAAGGCCTCTAGACCACTGTTTTACCGTAGAAGCTGCCTGGCAAACTGCAAACTAAGCAGAAAATGCAGGCTGGGCTGAGGAGGCCTCTAAGTGATTACCAGCCAAGCAGCGGAGGGATGAGTGGTGTATGAATGACTGCTAGCTCTAGGCCTGGACCATGGACTCGAACCCTGCTGGCTGGCCCTCCACCATCTCCTCCTCCAAGGAAAGCTGTGGCATCCAGTAGTGGGGAGAGAGTACACACTTCTGACTGTGGATCCTTCTCGTTTTCTGGCTCTGCCATCCGCTAGCTGTGTAACTTTGGGCAAGCGTGGCCTGACAGCCCAAAGCTTACCTCCACTCCTTGCTAGCTGTCATAGAACTTCTCTGAGCCTCTGTTTCTAGTCTGCAAAAGAGGATAAAAATACTTACTGTGCAGGGAGTTACGGAGATTAAATGATGTTTTTCAAATGCATAACACAGAGGCTCTATAGATGCTGGTTCTCTATTCTCGCTGGTTTAAATCCTTGTTGTGTACTGGTTTTCTTACTAAGAAGGTTATAAGATCAAAATTTCTTATTTTAGGGTATTAAAATTCAGGAAAGGGTTTATATCTCTGAATTAGGCTGAAAAGGGACACTGGGGATCGGGGGTGGAGGCTCACACCTATAATTCCAGCACTTTGGGAGGCTGAGGTGGGAGGGTCACTGGAGGCTAGGAGTTCAAGACCAGCCTGGGCAACATAGCCAGATCCCATCTCCACATGTCTACAAAAATTAATATTAAAAAATTACCTGTGTCATGTGCCTGTAGTCCCAGCTACAGGCTAAAACAGGAGTATCCCTTGAGCCCAGGAGGTCGAGGCTGCAGTGAGCTATGGTGTGAGCTATGTGCAGTGAGCTATGCAGTGAGCTATGCACTGCAGCCTGGGCAACACGGGTAACAGAGCAAGACCCTGTCTCAAAAAAAAAAAAAAAAAAAAGGAAAAGGAGGGACACTGGGGAAGAAGCTCCACAGTTTTCCAAGGTGCCAGGGTAAACCAGCATGGGCCAGGCAGAGGCCTGTCATCTGCACTCCCACAGGGCCCTCCTCTTACTCCTGATGTGGCTTCTCTCTGGTGTGGACACAGGAGCTGCTCCCTGGCCCACAGGAGAAACCTGGACACAGTCATGATAAATACAGGCTTTATAATCCAAGAGCTGGAAAAGATAAGTGTGACTAATAAAATAAAAATTCTCCATTTCTTCATGCTTGACTTTCAAGGGAAGATGTAGAATAAATTTGAGCCACCCCCCCCAAAGTATACCTTTAAATATTAAATATTTTAATGAATTATAAAATCCCCTGCTGCCTGGAGAGAATGGCCACCTTCTCTCCTTATTGGAAGTGATGTCATCCCATTGACTGAGTATGTGAATGGAAAGTGTTTTCAGACTGTGAAACCCTGGATGGGGTTCTGGAAGGCCTCCTCCCTGGGCCCATCCAAAGGGGTCTTCAGAAGTGTGTTGGTGGCAAAAATGACATCAAGTAGGAAGGGCTCCAGGTGTAGAGGGGTGGGGAGCAGACACCCCTGTCAGGAAAACTCTTCCTTATCCAGGGCTATCAGGATCAGGAGCTAGAGCCCACCTTTGGAGAAAACACAAGAAGTAGTACCAACTCAGTGAGTCTTGGGTGAGGAATCAGAATCGTTTGGTTTCCCATCTCTAACCTCTAAGTTGGCCAGATGTACCATAAGCTATATCTGCAAAGCCAGTGTAAGGCTAGACTTTGGTTCAAGTAGGATCCAAATTCTTCACTGTCAACTTGCTTAAGTTTTTGTTTGTTTTTGTTTTCCTTAGTTTCCTAGTGAAATTTTCATTTGAAAATTCCCAGCCTTATTTATGTATTTATTTTTTAACAGAGACAGGACCTCCCTCTGTCGCCCAGACTGGAGTGTAGTGGCACAATCGTAGGTCACTGCAGCCTCGACCTCCCAGGCTCAAGTGATTTCCTGCCTCCGCCTCCAGAGTAGCTAGGACTACAGGCAGGAACCACTGTGCCAGCACTCCAGCCTTATTCTCTTTTCTCTAGTTGTTTTTTTTAAAAAAAAAAAAAAAAATTTGAGACAGAGTCTCGCCTTGTTGTCCAGGCTGAAGCGCAGTGACATGATCTCGGCTCATTGCAACCTCTGCCTTCTTGGTTGAAGAAATTCCCCTGCCTCAGCCTCCCGAGTAGCTGGGACCACAGGTGTGCACCACCATGCTCAGCTGACTTTTGTATTTTTAGTAGAGATGGGGTTTTGCCATGTTGACCAGGCTGGTCTTGAACTCCTGGCCTCATGTGATCCATCCACCTTAGCCTCCCAAAGTAACCAGCCTTATTTTAACTGAATAAAGGGAAAGGGGCTTTGTTTCATGACCCTGAAGACAGAGGGACTCGGTGCGCCCCCAGTGGCCAGAGGCTGTAGTTACAGAGAAAGCAAGTCAGGTCCCTCTGAGCCTCTGGAAGAGCCAAGTGGCTGCTGGAACTGTCCAGGAGAAACCAGATTTTCCAGGCTAGAGCTGTTTCTTTTCTCCAGTCTGAGGCTTCCCATGTATTCCTTTCAACGCAGCACCTCTATGTGCATCCCTGAACCCTGTGATCTGAGAAAAGGTAGCCGAACACTCGACTTTCTCTTTTGCATTTACATTAGCACAGATCTGAGTTCCGTAAGCAGTTGCTCGTACCATTTTCTGCTTTTGGTTGAGAATTTAGAAGGGGGTAGGCACAAAAACACGGCATCTTATTTAATCCTTACAAGCCAGGATCCGGTACTAGGGTCCCCAGTGTTCAGAGGGATTAATTTGTCAAGATCCCACAGTGAGTAGATTCCAGTCTAGCTCACTGGAGCCTGGTGCCGGTCCCCATGGTCTGCACTCCTGGTGTTGAACCTCAGCAGGGACTGGCCCTGGCCTGCTGAAACAGTTCAGCTGATGCAGGAAGTGTATGTGCGTTGTGTCTTTTGTACAGTCTCAGCCCCTGGTCTGACCCTCTGATGGTCTTTTAGGGTGCTGAGTTATTTCCTGGGGTTCTATCTGTGCCAAGCTATGTATCTTTCAGTGACATGCATCTGTTCAAGCCTTCTGAATTGGGGAGCAACAGAAAGAGGTGAAGAGAGAAAGCACACTGGGAAACATGGAAATATTTTTGCAGCCTGATTTTCTCTGCATGCAACACTAGCAAAGCTGTTTCCTGAGTCAAGGGGATGAAGAGGCCTGCCCACAAAGAAGAGGGATGATTTTTCTCTTTCTGTGGTTGGGGGCAGAAAGGCGATCTGGCTGCCCAGGAGGCTTAGGTCAGGCCTAACCGGCTCTGTGGCCTGTGGCCTGGGGAATGTGCTGAGCTTTGATTCAGCTGAGCAATGGCTTGAAGCCCAGGCCTGTGGTCCTCCAAAACACCAGCTGAGGATCCCAAAACCTAGGGCCTTTGTGAACAGGGTGAATTGTTGTCACCAGGACTTGCCCTGTCACCACCTATTACATTTTCTGGGGACCCGGCAGCCCCTGGCCTATGGCCACACAGCAGGCGCCTCTTGGCCAAGAGCTCTGGCATGAAGCTAGGCCTCTCCAACTATTTAATGTTTCATTAGCGGTTTTCTAAAGGCATGGGGCCAAGCCTGGCCGAGCCACACCATTCAGAAGTACGTGAACACTTCATAAAACCAAACTGTTGAAGGATCCCAAACCCAGGAATCTGGTCACTTGGAGTCCAGGCTGGAGGCCCAGGGCAGGCTCAGCTCTTTGTTGGTCTGGATACTTCTGGGCCACGCATCTGTCTCTCAAACTGTTTAGCCTGTTAGTAGTTCTAAACTATTTGGGGTTCACCAACCTCTTTTCATATCTGATGAAAGCTTTGGACTTGCCCCAGAAAGATACATCCATGCACATACGTACAACATGTGCTTAGAATTGCAAGGCATTCATAGGCCACACTCTAAAGATCGTCAGTGGATCCAAGTGGAGAACCCCTGTGCTAAACCACACTTGCTTCCACACTTAGACTCTGGGGACTGTGGAGTGTTCTCCATCAAAAAGAGTAAACAGGTATTGGGTTTTGTGGGTTTTTTGATTTTTTGGCTTTTTGCTTGTGTCTTGAATTTTGAATTGAAGTCCTTGAGTGGTAGAATGGGGGCTAGATCATTAGAATCACTCCAGACTTCACAGCCATGAGTGGGAGCTCAGTTGAGTGACAGGCCCATCCCAGACACAAAGTCACTCCAGGGCAATTATTCAGAGCCCCCAGGAACTTTAGCGCTCTAGGAGCAAGTCAGGTAAGCAGCAGCAACACACGTGCGGCGGAGGCGGCAGCTGCATTCAGACGCGCATTGCTCTTGATGGACTGTGTGGCCCTGGACCGGTCCAGAGTCCGCGGCTCAGGAAATGGTAATCAGGCTTGTGGTTGCAGGGGAATTTATGTGTGCCAAGTGTCTGGCACGAAACAGAAGCCCAATACACTCAACGCTGGCGGATGATAGAGACAGTGGAGCAGCAAAGCTGGTGAGGATGGAAACAGCCCATCACCTGTGAGTGGGATTAGAGCGTCTGCAGAGGGGATCCTGCTGGCTTCCCAAGCCATGAGCCTTCTAATAAATCGTACTCACTGCTCTGTCAGAGCTTCTGATTCCGGGGTAGGGAGGGGCAGTCAAGAGAAAGCATAGTTAGCTCTCGGGCAGCTAGCAGACAGCAAGCTTTGTCCCTCAGCTGAGCCACCACAAGTGCCCTTGGCAGGCAGGAAGGGCTTTGAAGTGTGGTGCCCCAAAGGGCTGGTCCAGGAGGCCCCTGCCTGGCCCCTGGGCCTGTCACTCCTGAATCTCCATCATTGGCCCAAGGGCAGGCCCAGGCTTGAAATAAACTCAGGCCAAGCCGGAGGGGCGATTAGAAGGAAGAGAGCTGTTTGACTTTTTCCGAAAGGTAGGAAGGAGGACTTCTCATTTTTGTGCTTTAAATATCAATGCACTCTCTTGATGCCATTATTTGCATTTTCTGATTTCCATTGTTCTTGGGCAAACTCCAGTAGCCCAGCTCTGAAGGCCTCCTCCACATACCTGCCCCTCCCCGGGAGAATCCCTCACACCTTCTTTGAGCTCCCAGGCCAAGAAAATTGTATTGAGCTTTACCTTGTGAAATTTGCATTTTAAAAGCAAGATGTGTTTTTTCATCTCTAAATATAAAGTTTTCACATGGAATAAGCTTTTCCAAACTATACACCCTGCATCTGGATACCCTGTGGAAGCGAAGGGCAGCACGGTTGGGTGGTGCTGAGTCGGGCAGAGCTGTGGTCTGTGCATCAGGAGACTGGCCACTCACCAGATGACTTCTGGGAGCCACCACTCCTTATCTGAAGGCTGGGCAGCGGGCGGCCTCCGTACCTTGCATCCTGCCCACCTTCCATGGAGCTGTCATCATTGAATGAGATTATGTCTAGAGAAGCACTTTGAAATGCTGCTGCAGCATTCCAGGTCAGAAGAGGGTGGTCTACACCACCCAAAGCTGCAGAAAGAGAGGGGAGCATAGGTCCAGAGGAGAGGATGTGTGAGGTCTGAAGCTGCCCAAGACAGTTCCTGGTGAGACAGCCCAAAGGAGGCAGCAGGCTAGAAACTTGCAGAGGAACAAGGAAACTGTGACACCTTCTTACCTGGGGACCTCAGGACAGGAAGAATTCATGAAACATTCTTACTGGGAAAGCCAGAAGAGCTTTCCTAGTACTGTTGTTATTGGTAACACCTGTGAGGTGCCCCTTCAGGGACCTAGCAGCTGTCATTGTCACAGATCCCAGGAACATGGGGCTTTGGGTACAATTTGACCCTCTCCCTGAGATGGAAGAGCTCCCTTAACACCTCCACCCCGGGACTTGAGACAGGGGGACAGGGGTGGCTCCTTTGCTTGGCTGCTGTACTCTAACCCTTTGTGGAAGGGGGAGCATGCAGATGAGTGGGTACAGGAACCGGGGCAAGTACTCTTGGGCTGTAGCAAGAATGAACCCCTTACCTGCCCACAACAATGTCTAGTGGTTGCCTGTGGCCTCTAGAGCCCCAGAGGGTGTGTGTTACAAACAGTGCTCCTTTAGTATTTTCCATCCGTGGAAGACTTAATGTTAACCCAGGTCAGTGGAGGATCCGGGTGACAGCCTTTTACGCCCTGCCCTCTTGGTGCCTGGGTTCTTGTCCGACATCCAGGAAGAATCAGGTCACACAGATGTGAAGGATGGTGAATGCAGAGATTTTATTGAGTGGTGGAAGTAGCTCTCAACGGGATGGGAAGCTGGAAAGGGGATGGAGTGGGAAGATAATCTTCCTCTGGAGTTCAGCCAGCCAAACTTCTGTCCATCCATCCCCGGCTGAACTCCTCTCCAACCATAGTCTCTGATGTCCAGCTGCCTCTTCTCCTCTCAATGTTCAGACACCTCTTCTCTTCTCTCCTTCTCTGCCACACTGCTCTGCTCCTCTGCCAGCGGAGCTTGGGGTTTTTATGGGAGCGTGGTGAGCCAAAAGGCAACATTTGGGCAGGAAAACAGGGATGTGAACTTTTCATTCAGGGCCGTGGGTCCAGGCTTGGGGGTGGAACCCTTGCCAGGGACCCCACCCTTTTCTTCCCTGCTTCCTGTCCATATCATCCCCGTGAGTTTACTCTATCTTATTAAAGAACTACTCACAATGACCTCAGGTCATTAATAACTCAGCATCTGAACCCTGACTTCCTGTCTCTTGCTTTTGGGATATATTAATGCCAATGTGGCTGCCTGTATGCACCAGGGGTTCGATTCCCCCTTGCAAGGTTTTTAGGAGATTTAGACAGTGAGTCTTACAGCAGCTGTGCCCAGTTTTTAAAGATCTTGCTTCCTGGAGGTGAAAGCAAAGGGGAGTGTGTTCCTAAAACTGTATCACCAACAGTGTGAAGGGCCTGGTACTTTGCATTATCTCATTTATTCCTCACTACACCACCGTGGGGTGGATAATATTAAACCCATTTTACACAGCTGAGAACTGAGGCTCAGGGAAGTTAAATAACACGGATCTCTGGTGGACCAGGACTCAACTCCAGCCTGTGGAGCTCTAGAAACCAGGTCATTCCTTCATGTCCTGTTGCCTGTCTCTGAATGCAAAGGCTAAAGCAGAGTGAGGAACTCAGCAATGGGTAATGGCTCATTGTGAAGCAGACTCTGGGTGGTGCCTACGGGGCAGGGGCTTATGTGTCCATAACTGACTCCATCTACCTACCAAGTTCTCATTAGGGTCAAAGCATGCGATTGGAGTCAGAGGGACCTGGGTTTGAGAACCTGCTCCTTTTACCAAAGAATTTCATCCCCATGCTGTATGAGCAAACTTGGCTTTGCTGACCTTATCTGTAGCATGAAACCCACACAGGGCTGCTACGAATACAGAATGAGATAACGCAAATAATGTGTTTAGCACGGCATCTTCTCTGAACACCTCAGGCTGGCTTAGGGTCTCCCATTCTGCACCCCACAGCATTCTCTGCCTCCCTTGAAGCATTCTTCCCTCTTGTTTATCCACCTGCCCCCAAGTTACCTAATCTAAGGGGCCCAATCTGGACTGCTCACCACTGAGTGCCTGGCCCTGACAGTGCCTGACGCCTGGGCAGAGATGTACACCACTAACACTGATCTGCTGACTGGTAACCATGGAAGGAGGCGCAGCAGCTACAGCTATTGTTACTGCTTCCTTCCACCCCCAGATACACTTGATGCTTCAGTTGCATCTCCCTTCTGCCCTGCCCTCCACATGCCAGGCATCTCCATCCTCGTCCTCTCAGCCTTTTCTTCCAAGTCCCCTGCTCCCCACTGCCCTCAGACCCCCTCCCTATCTCGGCCTAGAAGCCCCCCAAGGCTTGGTCCTCCCTTCAGTCTCTCCCAGCTCCTGCCCCCAGTCTTCTCAGAATAACTGGATGGCTCTTGGTGACACCTCAGGGAGGGTCTGGAAGAGGCCAGAATTATTCTGGTACTACTGCATTTGAGTCTCTAGTCCTTGTTGGTGTGCTGGGCCTCCATGGCAGGGGTGGGAACCTGTGTCCCCTGCCCCCTGCCCAGGCCCAGTGCCAGGCTGCACATAGAGGAGGCTGCAGGACGAGTCTGTTGGGCAGCAGCCAGGGTGCCCACAGTTAAGATTCAAAGGAGGACTTAAACTGCACCTTAAAAGAAAAAAATTATTCTACTGACATTCATTTCACACCCTTGTGATAAAGGACACATTTCCATGACCTCATCTGATCATCATCAACCAGCCTATGAGCTCAGTAGGTAGGACAGGTCTCTCCTTTGAACAGATGGGGAAACTGAGTCACAGAGTGTAATGTTATAGAGCTAGCAGACAGGAGAGCAACCACAGATCTGGGTAGGGCATCCATGATGGTCAAGAACAAATCCGAGAGCCAGACTGCCCGGGTGTGATTCCCAGCTCCTCCATGTATAGCTTTGTTTCCTTGGCAAATTGCTTAACCTCCCTATGCCTCAGTTTTCCCTGCTTTAAAATGGACATAATACTTAGTTCATAGGCTTACTATGAAGAATAAGTTATGATCTTCAAAGCAAGTATTAACTGACTGTGTGCCTGGCAGCTAGTAAGCACTGAATGTTGTAAAATAATGCAAGCTAGACATGCATATGGAGTTCTTTACACTATGTCCTCTCCTTTTGTACACTTCTGAACACATCCACAATGAGAAGGAAGGGAGTAAAGTGTCACCTATTTTTCTATTATTTAAAGAAGGCTCTAGATATGGCACGAGCCTGTGACAATGGGATGAGGACCTCATTCTTTAAAACTTTTGTTTAAACATGGTGAATTTCTTTATACATGAATATTGTAGGTTCATGCCTCTTGGCAGAGAAGATGAATACAGGCTGAATTACAGTATCTCAAAAGATGGCAGTGTTCATTGCAAATGCTGGAACATCCTGCTTGAGAAAACTTTGATTTCTAGTCTGGTTCTGTGACTCCACCAAAGCTAGTCAATTACCCAAGCAGCACCTGACCTTTTTGACTGTTTATCTTATTGGCCGGCAGCGGTCCAGGCCTTTAACGTTAAGCTTCTCCTCTTGTTCCTGGAGCTTTGAGGAAGATAACAAAATGAGTTGAGCGCCATGTGCAACGTGGTTGGCTAGGAGGCTCTGCTGGAGACTGCAATTGGAAGGGGCACCTCTGTGTGCTTCCAGGGTCCTGGGCCAGACCTGACCTGGAGCTCCAGAGAACAGAAGCCTATCAGCTGGAAGAGGCAGACAGGAGGTTGCGTTGCAGGCAGTGTGAATGCGGACAGCAAAGGGTTTGCTGTCCCAGGCCTTACTCTGCCACTTGCTGCTGTGTGACCCTAAGCAAAGCCTTTAACCTCTCGAGTCTCAGTAGTCCTGTCTGTGAAATGATCATTTGAATACTGGCTCTGACGACTTCACATGTGAAACTGACCTATAAATCTTCAAGTGCACGCGGATGTTGTTGTAATCTGGAGATAAGCAGCAATCTACTAGCAATAACCTTGCATCACCATTCAGCTTTCATTCTCCTAACCAGCACTGTGAGCCCCCAGTGCCAGTGGGAGCCCTGGTGGCCTGGTCTCAGGGTCAGCAGGAAGGGTCTGCTGTGCCACCACCACCACCACTAGAACATTGCCCCCTTCAAGGATTTATTCCTTGGGTTACGATTTAAGCCATATCAATTATAATACCTTAGGAATAATAGGTCCGTTAATTTTTTTCCTATCCATTTGACCCTCTGCTATGAGCAAGGTTATTTGCTTTGTTTTGCTTTTGTGTTTGGGTAGGGATGAGAGAGAGACAGATCATGAGGATCTTCGAGTTGGGGCATTAGAATAGCACTGTGGGGGAGGGCAGAGGGACTTGTGTGTGTGGGCAGCAGCACACAGACAGGGGCTGGGACGTAGGCCTGGAGTGATGAGGGTCAACCACGGTCTTTCTGACATTTCCTGGAGGTCAACCTGCTTTTAACACCCTTAATTCTTTTCCAACTAGTGTCTCACTGCCCTGCCCCAAAATCAAGGTGAAGCAGATACAACTCCAGGCCAGAGACACATCTCCTAAGACTGACCTTCTGGTCCTGGCCACACGCTGACTAGCTGCTTGTGTCGTTGGACGAGTGACTTCCCGTCTTGTATCAAGGTGGGCTGCAGAGGGATGGCATTGGAGGCAGGAGTGAGTGTGGAGCTGTGAGGACCCAGGGAAGAGGGTTTAGAAGTCAAGGAGGAAGCCGCAGGCATGTGACTCCTGCACTGGCCTCACCTCTCACCAGCTCTGCAAGGCCCGGAGCTGCCATCCCAAGGCTGCTTTTCCTTTCCTTTCTTTTTTTAAAATTCTTTAATTAAACTTTTTTGATTAAGTGACAGCTTTTACCACTCCTGGCAGCTGCTGTGAGACAAGATAATTTATAGATGCATTGACACTATATGATTAGGACAAGTGCAGTAAATAACAGATGAGAAGATGACTCGTGCAACCTGCAGGGCCCCTCCTCCGTCTCTTCAGTCCAGCCCCCAGCATCTCCCGGTGAGTCCCAGGTAGATGTCTGCTGCATCACTCAGGGGCTGCGTGGAGCACTTGGTGCCTTTCGCACCACAAGACGATAAAGGTGCTGGTGTCGACAAAGTGCTGGTGTCCGTGGACCACAGCTCTGCCCTGGGCCCCAGAGACTTTCTCAGAGATATCTGTTTCCACCTGGAGGAAAGACTTAATGATTCTCACCCTTGAAAGTGTCTACAGAAGTCCTCTAGTCAGAATGTCCTTGCTGTGTGTCAGGGCACACTGTGGGCTCTGTCCAGCCAGGCAGGGCCTGGACTCAGGATCCCCTAGGCTGGTCACCTCTGCTTGTGGGTGCTTCATCCATTTCCCTGTGGATGCCATAAAAGCACTGTCCCTTTCTCTGTGTGCCACACTGTGGAAAAGGTTGAGAATCACCGCTAGTCCACTCCTGTGTCTGTAGCAAGAATAGTAATTAAAGTGCCTCGGGAAGCGCCAGCTGTGTCCGTAGCTCTTCAGCACTGCCTGAGCCCCATGCTCCTCAGGAATGAGCCCCTGGCCTTTTCCTCACAGTAACCGAGAGTGCTCGTGGGAGCAGCCTTAGCCTGTCTTTCTGGATGAAGCACATTTCCCCTTGTCCCCTTGTCTACCCTAACATTCCATTTGTTCCTTTCTTAGGATAAAGGCCACCCTCTTCTTAGGAGCCGTGCACCCAAGCCACAAGGGGTTCACTTAGCAGGCATTTTGCATGGAAGGGGTGCCCTGTGTACTTACAATCAGTATTTTCTAAGCGAGATTAAATCAGTGACATTCAACTGTGTGCAATCCTGCGTGATCAGATGATTTGTTGGAAGGCAGGACTCGATTTCCCCTCAGAAGCTGGCTTGCTATGCACACCTCCCCTAATATGGACTGTCCTTATGTGCCCAGGCAGAAAGCAGCCGGCTCCCAGCCGGATGCGTGGGGGGCCCTGGGTTCCAGAAGATCAAGTGGCCAAGCACATGAAGACAAATAGTTTGTCTCGTCAGCTTCTGGGGGTCGCTTGTTCACGTGGGAAGAAACCAAGCAGCGGAGGTTCCCATAGAAAGATTACATAGCCAAAGTCTGTGGCTGGATTTTTTTTTTTTTTTTTTTTTTGGTGGCTTTTCTTTGTGAAGAGCTAAGCACGAAGGACTGAGGGTATCCAGGAAGAAAAGCAGCTTTGGGATTATCAGGAAGGATCCAGGTACATGTCCCTAACTTCTCAAATTGCCTGGCTCAGTGCTCAGGACATAAACACACTGCTAAACTGCACAGGAACTTACTCTGTTAAGGGAACTCCCTACCTCTGTTTCCCCACCTGACGGGCCTGCTAGTTTAGACTCCTTAGAGGATAACTCAGCTACTCCCTGTGGGAAATCTGGAAAGAGTGGGGACAGGATATAGATACATTCTACTGATCCAAGTCACTTTAAATTTTTTAAAGATTTTAAATAATTATAGGTTCATAGGAAGTTTCAAAGGTAGCACAGAGACAGTGCCCTTCACCCAGTTTCCCCCAATAGTCACACTATATGTACATAACGATGGCACAGTCTCAAAACCAGGAAACTGACTTTGGAACAATGTGTATGTGTAGTTCTGTGTTGTTTTATCATATGTAGATTCATGTGAGCACTGCCGCAGGTGCAGAACTGTTCCTTCACCATGGAAAGCTTCCCTGTGTGCCCATTTAGACACACCCACCCTTCCTCCTCACCATCCCTGACCCCTGACAACTACTAATTTGTTCTCCATCTCTATAATTTTGTCATTTCAAGAATGTTATAGAAATGGATTTTCTTGCATTTCTGTGGATTCGTTGAACATTTTTTAGAACTCCATTTTTATCTGCCTCTAGTGTTTTTTAGTGTAGCTCTTTGTATAGCTGTTTTGTGGTTGCTCTAAGTATTACATTATATAGACATAATTTATCAGTCTACTGGTATTACTTTTTTCCAGCCCAAATGAAGTGTGTCTATCTCCCTTTTATCCTCACCCATTTATGATAGAATTGCCTTAGGTATTTCCTCCACACACATGAGAAATGCATGTGTTACGATTTTTGCTTCAACTGTCAAAATTTAGAAAACTCTAGAAGAGATAGAAAGTCTATTCATTTGCCCATATTCTTGCTCTTTCTGTTCTTCCTTACTTCCTGATAACCCAAGATTCCTTAAAAAAATAATTTCCTTTCGGCTTAGAGAACTTCCTTTTGCCATTCTTTTAGTGTAGGTCTGTTGGTGACAAAGTCTTAGATTTCCTTCATTTGTGAAAATACCTTTATTTCCCCTTCATTTGTGAAGAATATTTGCACTGGATATATACTTTGGGTGGACACTTTCCTTCATTATGCACTTGCAAAATGGTGTGCCACCTCTTTCTGATACTCATGGTTTCTGATGAGAAAGATGCTGTCATTTGAATTATTTCCCCACCGGGCAAGGTGACATTTCCCTTGCACCACTCTCAAAATATTTTCTTTGGCTTTGGTTTTCAAGGGTTTGACTGTGATGTATCTTGGTGTGGATTTCTTTGGGCTTATCCTATTTGGGCTTCACTCAGCTTCTTGAATCTGTAGATTTATGTCTTTAGATAAGGAATTTTCAGCCATTATTTCTTTGAGTACTTTTTCAGCCCCATCCTCCTCTTTCTCTCCTTCTGGAACTCTGATGATATGGATGTTAGAGCATTTGTTATAATCCCACAGGCCACCCAACTCTGCTCACTTTTTAAAGATTATTTTCTCTCCATTGCTTATGTTAGGTAATTTCTATTATTCTACCTTCAAGTTCATTGATTCCTTCCTTTGTTGTCTGTATTCTGCTATTGAGCCCATTCATTGAGTTTTTAAATGTCATTTATTGTTCTTTTTACTTTTAAAATGTTCATTTAACCTTCTTTATGTCTTCCATTTTTTTTACTGAGGCTCTGTTTCTTTGCTGAGACTTTCTATGTTTCCACAGTTTCAAGCGTGCTTATAATTGCTTGTTGCAGCATTTTACAGTAGCCGCCTAAACATCTTTGTCAGATAATTCTAACATCTGGGTTATCTCAGTGCTAGTGTCATCCAAGTGCCTTTTCTCATTCAAGTTGGCGCTTTCCTGTTCTTGGTATGAGGAATGATTTCCAATTGGAACCTGGATGTTCTGGGTGTTATGCGGCTCCGGATGTTATTTGAAGCCTTCCCTTACAGCTGCTTTCCTTTGCCACTGACCCAGCAGGGAGGAGGGATGCCACCATCTTGTTATTCCAGTAAGGGTGGAAGCCGGGTTCCCACTTGGCCCTCATCAACACTCAGTGAGGCAGGGCCTCCTCATTACTGCTGGCGTGGCTCAGGCTTCCTGCTGGACCTCTGCTGATACCACCCTGGCTGGAGGCAGAGCGGAGCCTCCTTACTGCCTCACTGACACCGCAGCAGGGGAGAGGCCTCATTACTACGTGGTGAATGTCCTGGCCCTCCCTTAGGCCTCCCCTGACACCACTTCTGCAGGGAAAGGGAGGCATACCTCATTACTGCCTAGTTGGGGTGGAAGTTCAGGTTCCTCACATGGTCTCCGCTGACACCATGTGGGTCCTGGGGAGCTTCGTTATGACCCAGTGGGAAGGAATGTTCTTTTGCTAATAGCCATCCTAATAGGTGTGCAGTGGTATCTCATTGTGGTTTTGATTTGCATTTCCCTAATGACTAGTGATGTCAAGCATCTTTTCATGTGCGTATTGGCCATTTGTAGATCTTCTTTGGAGAAATGTCTATTCAAATCCTTTGCTTATTTTTATATTAAGACAGAAAATTTTAGACAATAACTATTCTCCTCTAGCCGAACACCACAAGGAAAACAGTGGCTTCACCCACTCCTCCCCCAGCAAAGGCCAAGTGGGGAACCTCGACATCCATCCTCATCAGGCTGTCACAAGGCACCCCAACTCTTTTGCCAGGGTGGCATCAAGACAGGTGGGGAGCCAGGAATTTCCAACACACGCTACAACATGGATGAACCTCGAAAACATTATGCTAAGTAAAATAAGCCAGACATAAAAAGGCAAATATTGCATGATTCCACTTATATGAGGTACCTAGACTAGGCAAATTCATAGAGACAAAGAGTAGAATTATAGTTTCCAGCAGTTGGAGAGAAGGGATAATGAGGATTTATTATTTATTAAGTACACAGTTTCAGTTTGGGAGGATGAAAAAGCTTAGGAGATGGATGGTGATAATTGCACAACAATGTAAATGTGCTCAGCGCCACTGGATGGTACACCTGAAAACGGCTAATGTAGTAAATTTTATGTTATGTATATTTTACCACAGTTTTACAAAGTTTGTGTCTTGCTAGACTTCCCCTTTCCTGGGCTTTTGGCTAACGAGAGGAGGCTTTAATTGGGGCTTTTTTTTTTTTTTTTTTTTTGGTCTGTACCTTTTGATGTTTCTGGGTTCCCCGGGAACCCAGAGAACTCTGCTGTGTCACTCCTCAGGTCCTGGGATTCCCTTGTGGTCTACTGTCTTCTCTCCTCTTTTACAGTCTTTTTATGCTTCTTTTATATATAACGTACAGGGATTTTGGTTGCACTTAGTAGGGAAAGATGTGTCTACTCCATCTTTCTGGAAGCAGAAATCTCCAAGCCACTTTCTGTGAAGAGTTTTGTCCACATTTAATTTCCTTTTGCTCACTAGTGAAGTCTTACTCATTTCAATTTAGTATATAAAACTTAGAGCTGAAACAATATATTTAGTTTTCATGGAAAAGGACTCCTACTTCTGAAGCCTTGCACTGATATTTCTAAACATTTCCAGGGCACCAGTCATAACATCAAGTAAGAAGCCTATTGCCATCCTCCGTGACATCCCCTTCCTCAACATCTCCTTTGCCCCATGTTGCAATAATACTAATCCCGGGTATGTTGACTAGTGCCACTCATAATCACGTTAGTTTATCCTACTTATGCTGACACTTGTCTTCTTGTCCTGTTAGTGTCTTCAGCTCGTGGCTCTCTGTTCGTTGTTAGCACATGTGATCATACATGCTGACATTGGATTTGTCCTTTTGTCCTCATGGAAACTGCTGACTGTTAAAACACTCCTTGGATGAAGCACCCTGGTGTGGCACGCTGGTGAAAGCAGTGGGCTTTGAATTGGGATGTTTGGGTTCCGAGCTAGTTTTGTCACCCGTCAACGGATCGTCTCCTTCCCCCAGATGATTAGCCTCAGACTCCTCACCACTAAAGTGACAGGTGTAGAACTAGGTCATCCCTAGGGACACATCCTCTGGGAAGTATCTTCAGGTTTAGGCTACTCAGCTCTGATAAAGTCAAGAGCATCGTCAGACCAGGAGGTCGAGAATGGCAGTATCGCCGTAGGTCTGCCCTCCTTGACGAGTTTCTGTTGATGGATGTATTAACCAGCAGTGGATGGTCACTACAGGTAGAATCTTCAACGAGACTCCTATTTTAGGTTTCTCACCATAATTTTTAAATTTTTGTTGGCAATTGTGCTTGAAGCAAAAACCAGGTTAGAAATGATGCTTGTCTGTTCCCCTTGAAGTTGGGGGCCTTGATTGCAGGTCCTCTTTGTGTCTTTGCCAGTTCCTTGCAGTCCCCCTGCCCCAATCCCTTGTAGTCCTCCCTGAAGCTGCAGTGTTCACCTTAGCAAGGCAAGTACATGTGCTCCCTGGGTGCCTCCCATGGCACTTGTGCCAAATGCAAGAAAGAGGAGCCCACGCAGGGCCCGCTGCCCAGCAAGGGAGGTGGAGGCAATGCAGGTGTGATGCACACAATCCGTCTCAGGTCAGGGAGGAGAGGGAAGTAGGGCTAGGAGGAAAATGGGGCAGGAGAGGAAGGGAGAGCACGAGAGAGAACAAGCAGAAGGGAGAGATGGATGAGCAGGACAGCTCAGAGAGACAGGAATGCAAACAGAGGAGAATTTTCAATCGGGGTGAGGAATGAATCATCCTCACCTGCCAGCCGCGGGCCTCAGCAAGCTGGCAGCTTCGTCCTCTCAGACTGTGGGTTGTTTTTAGCTGTCAGACTTGGATGGTGGGCTCATGCATCCTGTTCCCATTCCAATCTGCCGGAGGGACAGGGTCCTTCCCCGGAGCAGCGAGGCTTGGCCAGGCCTGATGCCTATGGCGACGGCAGAATCGACCTCACTGAGCTTGTTGCAGGGCACCGTTTTAGCAGCCCCACCACCCATTTTTGGAAACACAACCCTGGCCTCCCATTCACAGCAGGAAAGGGCACAACGCCCTTCGTGTCCCACCACCTTCCTTCTCTCTGGGATCGCCGTGGCTCCTGTGGTTGTGGAAGTTTGTCACGAGTGGACCCCAGCAAGGAATTGGTTTATGATATAGTTTTCCTTTTCAAAGGATCATGATTTCCATGGATTACTTTGTGCAAAGGATGCCAAAACCAAATATTTAAAGTAAATGAGGAAAAAATACGCTTGGAGTAAAAAGCATCTGGACCCTGTGCATGTGTGTGTGTGTTCCAGGAGCTGACACTAGCTGTGAGGATGGGTCTCGTGTGTGTGTGTGTGTGTGTGTGTGTGTGCGCGTGCATGCGTGTTTGTGTTCCAGGAGCTGACTCTAGCTGTGAGGATGGCTTCCTTGTGTGTATGTGTGTGTGTGCGTGCACGCATGCATGTATGTGTTTCAGGAACTGACTCTAGCTGTGAGGATGGGTCTCATGTGCATGTGTGTGTGTGTGTGTGTGTGTGCATGTATGTGTTCCAGGAGCTGACTCTAGCTGTGAGGATGGCTGTTCTGTGTGTGTGCATGTGTGTGTGCATGCGTGTGTGTGTTCCAGGAGCTGACTCTAGCCATGAGGATGGCTCCCCTGTGTGTATGTGTGCGTGTGTGTGTGTGCATGCACATATGTGTTCCAGGAGCTGACTCTAGCTGTGAAGATGGGTCTTGTGTGCGTGCGTGTGTGTGTGTGTGTGTGCATGTATGTGTTCCAGGAGCTGACTCTAGCTGTGAGGATGGCTTCCCTCTGTGTGTGTGTGTGTGTGTGTTCCAGGAGCCAGGAGCTGACTCTAGCTGTGAGGATGTGTCTCATGTGCGTGTGTGTGTGTGTTTCAGGAGCTGACCCTGGCTGTCAGATTTCCTTTGAGGATGGCTTACCTGTCCTTCCTTTCTCCCGGCTGCCTCCCATTGTGACATGGATTTTTCTCTCATCTTTCTCTCCCTGCTCCCCTTGCAGCATGAGAGGCCCAGCCCCTGTAAGACTACCAGTCTCTGCCACTCTCCAGAGAGGCCAGTTCTGCCTATTAGGAAGGGCCTACATCAGCGCAGATCTCACCATCATGACGTCCCCAGGTGCCCCGACAGTGTATGTGTTGGGTGTTTCCAACTTTCCCCAGCAAAGCCAGCTCCTCCCCACCTCCTGAGCCCTGTGGGGTGTCAGGAGCCTCACCACTCGGGCGGGGAAGGACAGAGCAGCAGCCTCAGCCCACAGCAGCCCTGCGGTGGAGAGCTGCAATGAAGGCAGGCCTTATATAGACAGGAAAAGAAGGGTGACTGGAAGTGCTCAGGCAGAGGCAGTCAGAGCCCTGGGGCCTTTAGGGACAAGGCAGGTGAAAGACCTGTTAGAATCAGGGGTGAGGGGCTGGAGGTAGGGGGTACACTGGAATGTTATGGTTCTATTTTTCGCTGAATGAAAACCACTAATAACTACAGAAGCTCTGCTCCTTCTGCGGGCTCAAATGGCGCTGCTGGTGGTGTGTTCAGAGCAGCTAAGAACCAGGAGGAACAGAGCCCTTGCCTCCCGTCCCTAATCCCCAGGCCCTGGCCTTACTGGAGTCACCGGAGGCAACCAAGAGCCCTCCATTCAGAAAGCAGCCATGAGGTAGCCTGGCCACCCTTTCACCTTTTACACCAGGGAGCCCAGAGGTTTCCAGGGCTTGCTGAGATGAATCCAGTGAGAAGAAGATTGCAGATCCTCAGGTGTGTGCAGGGGATTAGCCCAGCGCTGCTGTCTGTCCACCCTGAGGCTCCTCCCCCGTCCTCAGGATTGCTGGGCTGGAGGCAGAAGGCTGCCCTGTCCTTCTGAAGCTCTGCCCCGAAGGAACTGCAGGTGTCTGCTTCCTTTCATTTGGGGAGAGAAGTCGGAGGCACAGGGGCCATGAAAGGAGAAGGCCTTTGACTTAGATAGCCTCTCTCTCCTGGCTGCCCCTCTGAGCTGTCCTGTGAAGCCAGGAAGAGCCTTTCTGGGCCCCAGAACTGTCTTCTTGCTCAAGCTAGGCCCTGGCTCCCCACGCCCAAGCACCCCGCCCCCCCCTCGCCGCATGCCCACCTGCCCCTCCACTGCCCTTAGCTTGTTACCCCTGTGGCTGTGGAGGTCCCTCAGGAAGAGCAGCCCCCCAGGCAGGGGTCCCTCCCTTCCCTTGCCACAGCCCCAGCCCCGCTGCAGGACGCCCAGGACACCGCACAGGCCCCCCCGCAGCCCCTGCTGACAAGGCCGTCCTTCCTCAGAACACACACCAGAGAGGCCTCGCTATGTGCTCGATAACCTCAGACCTGGCTTCTTAGAGAAACCGGTCAGGGAGTGACGTTTGTGGCTTTGTACTCCATTAAATGCTCTTTAGGCCCTCCCTGGATCTTTTGAGATCATGGGGATAAGGGGCAGTGCCCAGCAGACCTGGCAGCTTAAACCATGGTCTCCAGGAGATAGGAGACACGTAAGACCCGGGAGCCCAGCAGTGAGACAGGCGCACCCGTGGCCAGAGGCTCACACTGTATGCTTTGCTTTAGGGCTCGGGAGAAAGTGCATTGAGCTTGCCCTATCTCTGTCATTAATTCAATTTAATTCAGTCACCTCCACTTCATAAATCATCTCACTTTTTTTTGAACCAGGGAATAAATATGTTGATCAATATGTAAATACATAGATATTTAAGAGATGCCTATACAATGGATTTGCTGAGTTTTTGAACTATTGAAATCAGGAGGAAGGGGCTGTGCTGGAGGAATAAACGTGTCCGAATATAGGTTTCTCTCGTGTTGAGTACATAGCAGGGAACCTATTCTACGGGACAGAATTGTGGAATAAATAACACGAGGGCACACTGAGAAAAGACTGAAAAGCATGCAACTCTGTCCAAGCCTAACAATTCAAAATATAGGTAAAATTTATGATATAAGTGAATTGGCTGCTAGAAAGATACACTCATAAAATAAGCTGATTTTTGGGCCCACCCAATGCTTTTTTGTTTTTGTTTTTTTTTGAGGAGTCTCACTCTGTCGCCCAGGCTGGAGTGCAGTGGCATGATCTCGGCTCACTGCAACCTCCGCCTCCTGGGTTCAAGTGATTCTCCTGCCTCAGCCTCCCAAGTACCTGGGACTACAGGTGTGTGCCACCACGCCTAGCTAATTTTTGTATTTTTACTAAAGACATGGTTTTACCATATTGACCAGGCTGTTCTTGAACTCCTGACCTCAGGTGATCCACCTGCCTCGGCCTCCCAAAATGCTGGGATTACAGGCGTGAGCCACTGCGCCCAGCCCACCCAATGCTTTTTGAATGACTGCATGAACAAATGAAAGCAATTTGATAAAGTATGAATGACTCTACCTTCTATCCTATCCCTGTGCCCCCTCCTCCCCCACATACTCTTCCCCTTCTCAGTTTGAATTGCCATGTGAATTTATTGCTCCTGCCAAATGAAGTCAGCTGAGATGGAAATGTTAATTTATTGGACCAGACATGTGTCAACAGAGCTCTGATAAAATGCAGCGACATGCTGTTCCAAAGCCCGCTATCCCGAAACCTCCTACCATCCTGCTGCAAAACTGCTGTGTTTGAGGTTTCACAGCTGCTCTGGCTGGATCTGGCCGCCGTCCTACCATCTCGCTCAAGTCCCGCCGTCCCTCCATAACCTCATGTGAGACACATGGGTCCCCAAAGCCAACCTGACCTTTCCGACCTGCATCTTTGCTCACCATAGTCCTTCCACGGAGAAGGCCTTCACTGCCATTTAGACCATTGGAACCCTTCTGTCCTTTAAGGCCCAGCTCAAATGCCTCCCCTTCCCGAACTAGAGGTGAGCTCCCCTTCTTCCCCAGGGAAGAGGAACAGGAGTTAGGGAACGGGGGATTTCCTCTCCTGCTAGACTATGAGCTCCTTAAAAGCTGAGACCATCTGATGAGTTTTTAAATCACCCCCCACCCAAGGCTGCCCCCAAAACTCAAACCAGTGCCTTGCACAGCAGGGATGCAACATTAGGCAGTGCAGAGAGGGTGGGATTCAGAGTAAGACTGGCCCAAGTCCCATCCCATCTCCATCATTTGCCGGCCGTGGGACCTGGGATAAGCGGCATCATCTCTCTGAGTTTGTTTCCTTATCTGTAAGATGGGGATGACACTAGTCACCCGTGTTCCAAGTGTCCCTTGATTTACCGTCTACACATGGCAGTCACTCAAGGCATAGCTGCCCGTCTCTTTATTCTCCTCACTCCACTGAGGCCCATCATTTTCGATATTTCTTTTAAAAGGACTAGCACTTATGCAACACAGCCTTGCCATTCCTTTTGTGGCTCAGACTTTGGGAATGGGAATTTTACGGAGATGATCAAAGGGTGAAGTCGTACATAAGCCATGGGGAAGATACCAGCGTCCCGTGGATGGCCGGATTTGGTTGCCTGTGCTTACTGGGAACAGAAGGGAAGGGAAGGACCTGGGAGGCTTGGATAGGAACCAAGTTCAGCTGGTGTCCTTATGCCTGGGTCACGCTTCCCACCTACCAGTCTCAAAGGAAGGGCAGCGTCCTTTGAGATGTCAACAGCTATTCTGAGATTTTAAGAAAGTGGAAGGGTTCTGTGTTCCGGGTGTCAGCACACTGCAGCCCCCACCCCTGTTTGAGTGACACAGGGCATACTGGCTCATTAAAGGCTCTGAGAAGTCCTGTAGCAAAGAAACCTTTTGACTTTGCTTAACCCAGTGTTTCCCAAGTTTTCTGTACCCCTTACTGAATGTGGGTAACCCTGAGCTAGAGATTCATTTCTAGCCAGAGGGCAGTCAGGTGTCTGCCGGGGGGACCCTGGCTTCAGTGGGACAGGGGTGCTGGGATCATGGGCTTTCTTTCTCCCAAGAAGGAATACTAAGGCCCAGTTCTTTTCCCGGGGGACCCAAAACTGCTTGCCTCCTCGTGGAGTCAGGGATGAGTCATGCCCAGTGGGCTCTCTTCTCGAAGGCACCCGACACGGTCCGACACGGTCTGTGTGTGCCATGGGCTCCTGTTCCGCAGGCACGCACACTCTCTTCTCGGGAGCAGATACCTCTGGGGCATGCGAGTGTGGGACCTGAACCCAGGTTCCGTCAGCGTGGCGAGTGGGCTCACCCAGAGTTTGCGCTTTTCTCTCTCGCTCTTGCATGTTTTCTCTTCCTGTTTGCCTTTTTATTCTCCTCTGTATTTTTAAACGTTCCTCTCTAGTAATTTTTGCTAGTCTTTTTTCTCTCTCACCTCGTTTCCTCCACTGTGAGTTCTCTCACCCATTCGCCTGTTGTCCTATGAGCCACATCCACGCTTTTCTACCTACATTTCCAAACTTGAGTCTGGCCGGTACAGACTCCAAAGCCTCTTGTGAAGGCCACACAGTCCCCCTGTAGTGCCCCATGGCAGCAAGCCGGTGTCCTGAGCTGTGATCATGAAAAGGAAATACCCACTTTTCTTCCAAGTGGAAATACTTTGTGTATTTTCTCCAAGGCCACAGAAAATGAAAATTAAAAACAGTTCCAGCAGCAGGAATAACACCACCATCCCAAGAAGAAGAAATAAAAACAGTGACGCACTCTGTGGCTGCCCCCTCCTCCGATTTGATCAAACAGAGGCACTGGGGAGGCAAGGACTGGGCAGTGGTGGCCATCAGTGGCAGTTACAGTCCTATGTGTGCAGGGCCTTCCTGCTTGATGTGGCCAGAGCTGAGCTTGGCGGCTCTCACGGAGCAGCTAATGCAGGAGTCCCCACCATGGTCGCCTCTTCCCCCAGCCCCTCTCCCTCTTTGCTTCTCTCTTTGCCTACCTTCCTCTCCTCCAAGTGTGATCAACCTGCCCCTTCCCAGGGGGCCAGCTCTTCTTTGGCACCCTTTCCCCCGCTTCCTGGCCACCCTTCTCTGATGTGCTGGGTGACTCTCAGTGCTGACTGTAGGCTTCTCTTCCTGCTCCTTCCTCTCCCCTTCCCTTTCTGGGCTCTCAGAGGAGCCCAGGTTTTGGGCTTCGCTGAGGTGAGGGTGTGGAGACAGGACCTCTTCACACGTATCCTCAAGTCGGCCCCTTCTTGCCCTGCGGGTCCCAGCTCCAGTGCCTCCTTCTCAGAGAGGCCTCCCTCAGTCCTGGTGGTTTTCCTTTGACAGCTCATCGCTATTTTAGAAAAGTCGTATTCGTTCACTCATTTACCGTCCTTCCCACCTGCATGCGTGCTTCATGATAGCACCCTTCCTTTGTAGCTCACGTTCTCTTTCTTCTCTTGTTCCCCACTCTATTTCATGGGCCTGGGAAGTATCAGGCACGTTGGAGATGCTCCACTGGAAAGGAAGAAAGGAATGGAAGAATGGAAGGAGTCGGGGAAGAAAAGGAAGGAGGGAAGGAGGGAGGGAGGAAGAGAGAGGGGGAGGGAGGAAGAAAAAAGGGAAGGAAGGAAGGAGTGGGGGACGATTGTAATATTGATGTTTTAACCCCATGGGGTAGCTGCTACCATCTCCATTTTATAAAGGGGAAACTAAGGCACAATGCTTAAGGATTTGTCCCAGGTCAAACCACTAGTAAGTGGCAGCACGTGGCTCCAAAACCAAGCAGTCTGTCTCCAGAACTGGGCTCAACCCCCACGCTCTGAGCCTGCAGTAATATGTACAAGGCAGGAGCCCTGTGGGTGGCAATTGGGACTCCACCCACCATGCCAGGGAATGTCTGCATCAGGAGCAGGAGAAGAGGAGTTAATTTTTACTTGGCACTGACTGTGGAAGTCATGGCCTCAGACATGACTTCACTTCATTTTCATCACAACCCTTTGAAAAGGACCCTTTACAAACAAGGACTCTAAGAATCAGAGAGGCTAAGGGTCTGGCCAGAGTTCACACAGCCAGCAAGAAGCAGAGGCTGGATTCGAACCCAGCTCTTCCAGCTCCACATCCAGTGTGTTCACATTCCTCATGCTACTTGGCTTTTCATCACAGCCAGTCCTTTAGAGGTTAGTGACTGCCTCTTCCTGTTTTGAAAAGTCTTGTTCCGTACACACATCTCTTAAACATGCTTGCAATGGGTCAACTGTGCTGTTGTGGTCACTTCTGTAAAATGTGGAGCGTCCGGCCCTCTGACAAGGATGTCACTTTGGTTCAATGGTGAAATCAGACCTCGCTCATGTCATGCTGATGTAGAAGGCCTTTTCCTAAAAGTGGCCCCTTTCGTGAGTGGGGAGCCTCCTTGTAGCTAGCCCATACTCTGCGATGCCGGCTGTACCTGTGGCTCCCGCCTGGTGATGTCCTGTGATGATCTGCTTCCAGCAGCTGTGATCCACTTGCAGCCATTCACCTTCACCTCATGGGCCTGCACGGTGGTGCTGTAGACACCCACAACAGGTTCGGGGGATCTCAACTCTGGCTGATGGTGCTTGTGGGGTGCTTTTAAAAAATGCTGATGCCTGGGGCCCTTCCCTGGCCCCTGTTAACCTTGTCTCTGAGGATACGGCCCAGGCACTTTGTTAAAAATTTCCCAGGAGGTACACGCCAAGGACCTCTGCCCGGCCTGTTGGATCGAGGGGCCCTGTGTGTGTGCTGCAGTCTGTCTAGTGGCATGTGACTGGCTGCAAGGTGGTCCAGGTGGATGACAAGGGAGAGGTAATGATGCTGTTAGTCAGAAACACTAATCTGTGCTAATGTATCATCCCTCCCAGGTAGCAGAACGTTCTCATTCAGTTAAAAATCTCGTCTCCTTGAAAAGGCCCTTGAGAAGTGAGTGGTATGAATACTGACAGTTTTGGAAACCAGAGAGAGATTTTTGGGCAGGAGAGTTTTCACTGTGCTCCAATTCCCCACCACAGGTGGCTACCCCTCCCGCCTGTAGCAGTAAAGGTTGACACAGGAATGGCAAGCGGGGTGTCCCAGAGCAGACATTCTTCTAGCTGCATATTCAGCAGATACCTGTGCGGGACCTCCCAGGTACAGGGGCTGGTTTCACCACGGACTTCAGCGAAGACCAAAACCAGACACAGTTCCTGCTGTTACTGGGCTTACATCAAGCAGAGGAAGTTGACCTTACTTAAGTAATTCTTTCCCACGGGATGAGGGGGCCGTTCTCTCTCTGCTTCTGGGTCCCTGTCTGACCTTCTGCCTCAGCTCCCTCAGCTGCATAGACAGAACCCTAACATTATAGCTGGAATCTCTCAGGCTGGCTTCTCCTGGGCTCAAGGTGGCCTTTCATTTTGGAACCTCTGCCGCCCCACAGTGCTCCCCAGCTCCCACCTCTTTTGCCTTTGGATGGGGTCTCCCACATTTCAGATGGCTATAAACACAACACGTGCAAGTTCAGATGCTCCAAGGAGAGCGACCTCTGCCATTGGATCGTGCAGTACGGTGTGAATGACTAATATCAGATCTGTCCTGAGAGCAGGTTTTAGTAGAGGGAGGGAACCTGGCAGAGGTGGGGGCCTGATGAGGGCAGGCGAAGAGCCTGTAAAACAAGCCTTGCCCACAGCAGACTATTGCTCAGTTAGGCCAGAGCTGTGTGGAGGAGATCAGTGTTTGGGTAAGGAGAGAGAGGAGGAGGAGGGCAGGAAGAGGAGGAAAAGGCTCTTGTGTTATGTTCCAGTTATGCACCCCAGGACAGCATCATCCCAGGAAGGGCCCAGGGTCCTCCTCCCGCAAGTAAAATGAGTTTCAAAGAGCGCCCAGGCAGTCCTGATCAGTGGGACTCACCTTTGCCCGCAGGGAGCTGACACCCCTGGACAGCTGGCCAGTGGAGCCTCTAGGGAGGTGGGGGCCTGCAACCTGACACTAGCCAGCTTTAGCCTCAGATGCAGCCCATGCTGACCCCCAGTGGGAGCACGCTGTCCCCCAGCTCCACTGCCTGTAGAGGGGATCGGGAGCTGAGGGGTTCTTCACCACCTGGGGTCACAGGGCCCCTTATGGTCTGTTGGAAGCTACGGACCCCTATGGAAACATACAAGCAAATGTGTACATGCAGCACTGTATGTGATTTTACATCATAAAATAAACGCTAGGGGGGAGCAAAGGGATGGGGTGTTCATTTTACAGATTAGAAAACGGAGGCCCTCAGGGGCATGACGTCTTCCCCCAAACCCTAGGCCTCTCCATCTACATTAGGCCATTGTTGCGTTGCTGTAAAGAAATACCCGAGGCTGTGTAATTTATATGAAAAGAGGTTTATTTGGCTCACAGTTCTGCAGGTTGTAAAGGAAACTCAACACCAGCATCAGCTTCTGGTGAGGCCTGAGGAAGCTTCCGATCATGGCAGAAGGTGAAGGGGGAGCAGGAATGTCACATGGCAAGATTGGGAGCAAGAGAGAGGGAGGGAGGAGGTGTCCCACGCTTGTAAACAACCAGATCTCATGAGAACTCACTATCCGAAGGACAGCACCAAGACATGAGGGATCCATCCCCACGGCCCGAACACCCCCACCAGGCCCACCTCCAGTCCCCCAACATTGGGGATTACCTTTCAACATGAGATTTGAGGAACAGATATCCAAACTATAGCACCACCATGCCAGTTCCCTTTCTTTCTGTCATCCCAGATCTACCAGGAATCATGTGTCACATCAAATTAGACTCGTTAGGGCGTAAGTAGGGGCCCTGCAGTCTAGAATGTTCCAAATAAATTGAGACTTGTCCGTCTCTGTGTCCTGATTTGGGGGTTCAAAGAATAGTCCCTCTAGACAGGGGCACACACCCTTCCTTCACACACAGTAGGTCCTCGAGGAATAGTGGTTGCAGCAATAAAGAAGAGAGAATTCTCAAGGGTGTATGTTGCCTCTCCTCCCAAGAGATTTTGACTCTGCAATCCAACCTTAACCACACGGGAGAGAGGGCAGCCAGTGCTGAGGCTGAGTGGGGGCTTCATATCTGTGTCACCGTGGGTGCCAGGGCCCATCACCTGCCCTGTGCTAGGGTCACTTCCACACCATCTTTGTATCCCCACCACCCGTCTCCAGTTTGGCCCACATTGCACTTTCAGCCTTGCCCTGGGCCCTGCCAAGCTTCTCGTAATGGGGTCACTTTGGCCATGACCCCACCCCTTTGAATGTCAGGACAACGCAGCCAGACAGGGTAATCAGACTCAGGCAAAATGGTGTGTGTGTGTATGGAGCGGGAGGGAGCATTCAACAGGGAGAGAATACCAGGTAATAAAGAGCTACAGAGCCAACAGGGACATGGAGCCACTCCCACTAACTAAACCTCCCTCCTCTTTCCCTCCACCCTCGGAAGTTGCGTTCCGGCCAGCTGCCACTGTTAATTCAAGTGAGAGATTGGACCAGGGAGATGCCACCAGGCTTTCTCCCCTGCTGTGATGCTGAGGCGGTGGGAGGGATGGTGTGGTTGTCTGGGACACATCTTCACTAGACAGAGCTTCCGTCCTGATAAAGGAAAGGCTTCTTGTCTCGGACCTGTGTCCTTCCACTGGCTTCTCTCCCTGCATGCTGTAACTGGTCATCTCAGTCCTGAAGCAGGTGTGTGTTGGGCCAAGGTGGAAGGAGAGTGATGCCGTGATTAAAATAACCCAGTCCCTTTCATTGATTGCATCCTCCGAGTGAAGAACAAAAGGGATTCTGCATTTGTCCATAGTGTCTCTCTGAGCAAGGTCTCTGGAACCTCTGTAGGAACTCAGACACATTTGGAATGGGCAGAGAAAACGTGGTGAGCATCCAGCAGCAGCCCGGGGTGCTGGGCAGAGCCAGGACCTGGGTAGGGATCAGAGCAGGATTCCAGCCCTGGCTCTGCACCTTGCATCGCTCAGTCCCTCTCACCTGGCTTCCGTATCTGGAGGAATACACTTATTTCTCACGATCACTGTGAGGATGGAATGGGGTTTTGTATTTGAAGCTCTGTGTGTGGTTCTGGAGCCCCGAATGTCCTTGTGGGTGCTCTGAAACCTCAGTGCCTTTATCGCTCCTAATGGTGGGAAATGCACCCTTATTTTAGTCAGATCCTGTGAATTAAATTTTTAAATGGCCGTAATAACTAAGAAGGTAAACTATTAGTGACTAACAAAGTTGAAGTCTCCATCAGTGTCAAGAAGACAGTTTCATTTGCTGTTACATAAAATTTTCAGATTGTTTTTCTCATACTTCCAACTCAAACGTGCAGAATATTTAAAGCTTAGCAAAAAAAAAAAAAAATTATAGGGAACTTAGAAATATATAAAACGTGATGATTGTAATGTTCTTGTGTTAACTGGGTTTGCAACTATTTTGCTAGGATAATCTGCCCAATTAACCTCACATATAACTTCTGAAAACCTTGTTTCATAGAACACTGAAGGTCAAGGGAAAAGCAAGATTCAGTCAATGTCTGAAGCAAACTAGAGTCAATGAGGCAATGCCTGGTTAGAACTTTGCACACTTGAAGTTTCATACTGTTAATTAAATCTGCCTCAATTCTTTTGTGAGGGACAAATGGGATTCACCGTGGGAAAGAGAGTTGTCTTAGAGGAACTTCCCAGATGTGAGAAGGACGAGGTCAACTTAGCCCAACTAGAGTAGTCCGACAGTTTAATTCTATCTCACTGCAACGTAAGTGTTCTGTCAGGTCAGCCTGCTAACTTCCTTTCCTCTCTCCTCTTGGGTCTGTAAGAGTATCGCAATTCTGGCCAGGTGCGGTGGCTCACGCCTGTAATCACAGCGCTTTGGGAGGCTGAAGCAGGCAGATCATGAGGTCAGGAGATCGAGACCATCCTGGCCAACATGGTGAAACCCCGTCTCTACCAAAATACAAAAAATTAGCTGGGCATGGTGATGCGCGCCTGTAGTCCCAGCTACTTGAGGGGCTGACACAGGGGAATCGCTTGAACCTGGGAGGCAGAGGTTGCAGTGAACCAAGATCATGCCACTGCACTGCAGCCTGGGCGACAGAGCAAGGCTCCATCTCAAAAAAAAAAAGAGCATCACAATTCTTTGTCTCTTGTCATGGCCACTCTAGGACATGGAGAACCTGGCAATGAATGAAATACCTTTCTCTGTTCCTCCACTCAGGGAAATCTACTAATACTTGGTTAGACTTTAATTTTTCAATTTTGCAATCTAGAAACAGAAAATACCCATAAATCTCCCAGAATAGAAACCAAATGCAGCCCATTCAATTACCAAAAAGTAAACAAAGTATTCTTCCTCCGTGAGATGCCTCAACACATTCGTAGCTGGCTAATTAAACTACCATAGAAGCAATTATTCAATATAGGAGGAGAAAGAGAGGAGGAGGAAGGAATGGGAGCGTCAGCAGACATACATGGCTTTTGGCTAGGAAGCTAATGAGCTGTCACGGGCCAGCGGAATGGAGGGAAAATAATCCATGGAGGGCAGAGTCATTTCTGCAGAGAAGTCTATGAACCAAGCTGAGCCTTCGTCCTTTTTTACCAATAGAATTTCCCTTCTTTCCCTTTGGTGCCTCCCCAGCCATCTGTAGGAAGCCTTCCTTCAAGTCAGTTTCAGAACTTTTCTGTGCTACAGGGACTTGGGTGTATCCTAAATGCCGTGGGAGGCTCATTGAAGTACCATAGAATGGCCATTTTTTCCAGGTCATCTGAGATAACCCCAGCATAATTACCTGTGTCCCCCACAAAATTATTAATAGTTGCCTTCTTTATCTCTCTAAAGTGCCCTTGTTTGAGTGGTAACTCGTATGGCCAGTCCACGTACCCTGCAGGGAGGGTAAAGGGCACCATGTTATGTGTCACTGCTGACTGGCAGCAGCTGCTGGCGTGCCGTGTTGAGGACGGTTCTGCAGTCGTGTTGTGGCTCGACAAGCAAAGCCCTGGCAATGGGATAACTGCAGTGGCCAGTGGGGCAAGTGAGGGAGAGGCAGCACTCCCTGCCAGCACGGAACCAACGCTGGCCAGGTCAGGGTGTGGGTTTCAGGCCAGCTCCGCTCCTAGCTTCCTGTCATCTGAGTGGGATCGTTTCCCTTCTCTGACGCTGGACCGAGATACCTGTAAGTTCTCTTTCAATTCCATGATTCGAATCTCATCCTCCATCAAGGATTAGCTTGGAAGGGAGCTCCGATGTCATCTAGCACAATTTCCCACTCCCTCCGTCTCCTGGGGGACTGCAAGATAACATCTGAGCTCCCTTCCAGCCCTAGAATCGTGTGATCCTATGGTAACTTTGTGAGAGGGCCCTCTCTGCTCTAGAGTGAAGCTGCACTTGGGGACAGATGTCAGCTAGTATTCTCATAGTGCATTTTACAGTTGACAGAGCACTTGCACGTATGTGGCCACGGTCACATGACTCTGGCTTTATTTTCATCATCTTCATGTTATAGGTGAAGAAATTAAAACTAAGTAGAGGCCAAGTAAAGGGCACTCTGGGCTCGGACTGCCTGGATTCAAGCACTTGCCGTAGCTCTCACAATACGTGTGGTTTGGGCAAGTGAATCTCTCAGTGTGTCAGTGTCCTCATCGGTAGGATAGGGGTAATACACTTACATCATAATGATGTTTCGAGGCTTAAATGAAATGATTCATGCAAGCTGCTTGGGACACTGGTTGGAATAGAGATCCCATGTAATAAAATGAGTTGATAGAGTGAGTGGTAGAGGTGGTGGAAGTGGCAATCAACAGTGGTGGTAGTAGTATAGTAGTTACACCCAGCAAGTAAATGGCATAACTGGGACTCTTCTCAGAAACTGGCTCCAAGGTCTGTCTGTATGTGACCCCAGTGACCCCAGAATTTATTGCACTGTGTCTGCCTTAGGATTTATATCCACAGGTCAGAAGCAGCAGGCAAGGCCATGAGAAAAATAAAGATGATGTTTAAAGAGATGTTTTCTCCATCTAGCACTGAGAGAGTATTGGCTGGGGAGCTGAAATGCTCCCCTCCTCCACCTCAGGTCATCTGGTAAGGTCAGTGGCAGGTGCAGGGTGCTCGTGATGCCATTGCTGTACTACGGGCTCATGGCGGGTGGGTGAATGGACAAGCTCGTGCTCCCTCCCGCTCCCCCTCCCCTCCTCTCCAGAGAGGCTGCCTGCAATGTCAGTGTTTCTTCAGTAACCCACACTCATTATGTGGTTCCATACGGGTCAGGAAATGTCCCCCAGTCTCTGCATTACAAGGTCTGATGCCTCATTAATGGCGTCTTCAGTGCCACAAGCTGAGGCTCATAGCTCTGTGTTTTTCCATTTTCAGTGGGTCTGCACACATTTTCAGCAATTTGCAGGAAAGACCTCAATTAGCCAAATTCCTATGTGACTCAGTGAATGCCCTCAGAATGTACTCAGCTGCCCATCCTCAGGTGGAGAGCGGGGATCTGAGAGGGCCACAGAAGGGGCAGAAAGAAAAAGCAAGTGGGAAGAGGCAGAGAGGAGAGGCAAAGTCAAGGAGGAGGGAGGGAAGATGGGGAGAAGGTGAGAGAAACCACAGGAGATGTGGAGGAGCGTGCGTGAGGACATGGTTATTTTCACCCAGTGTGAGACAGATTCCCTTCTTTCTTGGATGTTTGGTGTCTTGGCTAAAAATATGTCAGCTGAATATTGTCTCAGGGACAGGGAGATGGAGAGCAATGGGACACTTTGCAGAAAGCCCAGGCCTGGAATGGGACTTACTTTCACATGTGGGTTGGGGGTAAGTGCTTGGGCTGTGCCGAGAGCGGGGCCCAGAGCATCAACAGTGCAGAAACTCACTTCTCCAAGAGCTTCAGCAGCTCCGGGACCCCTCTGCCTGCCTCCCTCTCCCAATTCCATTGTGAAGTGGCAAAGTCCGTTCCAGGTACTGCGTCCTGTGGGAGGGTGAGGAGGAAGTTGGGGAAAGCCTCTCTCCCAGAGACCGAGCTGGCAGAGGCCATGGGCATGGGCACTGATAAAGGCCAGGAAGTGGGGAGAATCCTCACACCATGACAAGGCCAGGTCCTTGTCTGCAGTGTCACAGGGCTATGGTCTTCTACTGGCCAACAGTAGCTCCTCTGCACCTGGAGGAGGACGTGGGGACCACTGGACTCACCTGGGCAATTGTCTGCACCGTGGGAGGGAAGAAGAGTCCAGAGGTCTGGTCAGGGACTGAAGCATGGCATGAGGCAGCCCTGGGGCTAATGCAGGCCCTGGTTGTCACACTCCCCAGAGAGGGATAGGCCCCGAATCTTTGCTAGGTGGCATAGAAACCTAACACACCAAAAGCAGAGAATTGGTTAAATAAATTATAGTACAGCTATTCCTGCTACTAGAATGCTATAAGATTATTGGAAATGATATTGTAGACAAAATGCGATAATGTGTTAAATGTTTAAAAGCTGTTGTTAAGCAAAAATAGAGAATATAAAATGATATGAATAGTAGAATCGCAATTTTAGAAAAATACGCACCCACAAAGAAAACAGATTAATCATATAAGCGAAAACGTTAACAACAGCAGCTTCAAGGAAGTGGAATATTGCTCCTTTTCCTTTTCCTGTTTTTTGGGTGGTTGTCTCAGAGTTTTCTTAAATTTATAACATAGAATTTGTTATTTGGCTATTGGAAAATAAAATTATGGAGATTATAAGAAATAATTGGGACAACAGCAAGTCACATGTTGCTGGCTTCTTACTGGCCATTTGAGAAAACTGAACCAAAGGATTAAACCGTGAGAGCAGGGAACCCTGGTCCTTACCTTTGCAATTTAACCTTTTTGCAGCCAGTCTTTAGAGGTCCGGCTTTAAATGCACTTACCTCATTCGCAGCCTGGATTTACTGCTCTCCTCATTTGCAATGCTAAGCTTTTTATCTATTTTCCCCTCAAAGCTTTGTAGTTCACTTTAAAGACTTTACTGAAGGCGGAAAAGCACGGGAAGCCTGGATTATCCAATGCCAATGCCTGGGACAAATGAAAGGTCACAGGAATGAGAAGAAAAAGTTTCCAGAAGGATTTAGAAAGCCCTAAGAGACTTGGGAAGTCAAGTAATAATTTGGCAGGAGGGGTCTTCCTTGCTTTGGTTTGGGTGTGCCTCTCTGGATTTTGTGGTATTCTTGTAGGGGGAACAGACGACCATGTTCTTTATGTTCTGGAAAGAAAGCATTTGTGATGGGACTGAGAAATGAGCCCAGTCCTCATGGAAAAGCATGAGAGAATTGGGTATCGCTTAGAGCTGGGGGCAGAGAACATTCCTGAGAACTAACCCAGCACGGTTACTTTCATATACCTACTGAATTGCCAAATCTCATCAGTCAATGAGCAATACATATGCCCACCCTGTGCAAAATACTGGGTTAAAAACTGGGGGATCTAAATATGATACACACCTTTGCCATGAAGGACTGACAATCTAAATGAGAAGGTAACAAGCCCATCTGAAGTTAATGTTATCAGAAATAATTGACAACAGTGTATGAGAGATGCTACAAGGTGACTAGTACATGATTAAGGGCCAAGGGAGTGGCATAGACAGTGAGTGCTGGGTCTGTAAGACCGGGTAAAATCTAAGGATACAGGCAGTAGATATTTCAGGCCTGGGGGGAATAATTTAAGTAAATTCTTAGAGATAGGAAAGCCCAAACTGTGTCTGAAAGGCAATAGAAGGGTTTAGGATGTCCATGAAAATCGTGGTCAGAAAGGTGGTGTATCAGTTAGCTTGTGCTGCGTAACAAACTACCCTGATACTTAGTGGCTTTAAACAACAACCAGTTATCGACTCTCATTTCTGCAGGTTGGTAATCTGGATTGGCTCAGTTGAGCAGTTCTTCGGGACCTAGCAGGGCTCCCCCGATCTTGGTTTGGTGTTCAAGTGTCTGCGGTCAGCTGGTGGATTGCTAGAGCTAGGTGATTCATAGTGGCCTTGGCCGGGATGGCTGGGATAGCTGGGAGTCCTCTTTCCACATGGCCTCTCATTCTTTAGCACGCTATCTTGGCTTGTATGTGTGATGGAAGGAAGGTTCCCAGTGTGAGAGGAGAAGCTGCAAAACCTCACGTGCCCTAGGTTTAGCTGTTGCACAGTATTACTTCTGCAGTATTCTTTTGGTCAAAGCAAATGACAAAGTCAGCTCAGATTGAAGAGATGAGGAAATAGACTCTGATTCTGGAAAAAGAAGAGCTGCAAAATATTGTGGCCATTTTTGCCATCTTCCACAGATGGGTCGATTGGATTGGGTGCCAGACCAAAGAATGCCTTAGTAGGAAGGGACATACAAAGGATGTAATGAGCTGGAGAGTGGGAAGGACCTGTGCTTCCCAGTGCCAGCCCACCGACCTGTGCCAATCTGCAATGAAGGTTTATCCGCCTGCAGTTAGAGGAGAAAAACAGGAAGAGTGCATTGTGTCCATGCCAGGGGTGGGGATGGGGATGGCAGTGGGGGTTGTCCACTGCTTGTTATTCTAGTATTGCTTCTCCTTCCTTTTATGAAATGAAAAGGACAACAAATGATCATTGTTATTTTTAATATATTATTGGCAGAATAAAAAGTTGGCAACCCTGTGTCCATTCCTAACATTTCTTTTGCTTGTGTACTGATCAATAAAATCTTGACTAGAGTCTGGGTGTCACTGGATAGCCTGTGAAGATCCAGAATTCCCAGAAGGAAAAAATGGCTCGCTACTGACCCACACAATCAAGGAAGCCTTCCCAGCAGAGGTGGCATCTCAGCTGGGCCTAGAATGGCTAGCACTTTGTGAGGCATATTTTATTTTACCTTATTTTTATTTCTTTATTTTATTTTACTTTTTTTATTTTTATTTTTTTGAGACGGAGTCTCGCTGTGTCACCCAAGCTGGAGAGCAGTGGCGCGATCTCGGCTCACTGCAAGCTCCGCCTCCCAGGTTCACACCATTCTCCTGTCTCAGCCTCCTGAGTAGCTGGGACTACAGGCGCCTGCCACCACACTCGGCTAATTTTTTGTATTTTTAGCAGAGACGGGGTTTCACCGTGTTAGCCAGGATGGTCTCGATCTCCTGACCTCGTGATCCACCCGCCTCGGCCTCCCAAAGTGCTGGGATTACAGACGTGAGCCACCGTGCCCGGCCATAGTTTTTTTTATTTTTTGAGATGGAGTTTCAGTCTTGTCACCCAGGCTGGAGTGTAATGGTGTGATCTCAGCTCACTATAACCTCCGCCTCCTGGGTTGAAGTGATTCTCCTGCCTCAGCCTCCCAAGTAGCTGGAATTACAGACATGTACACCATGCCCACCTAATTTTATTTTTAGTAGAGATGGAGTTTTACCATGATGGCCAGGCTGGTCTCAAACTCCTGACCTCAAGTGATCTGCCCACCTCAGCCTCCCAAAGTGCTGGGATTACAGGCGTGAGTCACCACGCCTGGCCATGAGGCATATTTTAAAAAGTAAAATACCATTGATTTTGGAATGTTTATACTATATTAGTGACTCCTTATCAGATCAAACACTCGGTCTATCACTTTAGAGCTTTCAAACTAAGAAACACTTTCAAAGGAAAGGCTATCTCTTATTACTTGCTTGCAAATGGAAAACCTGTTTTAATTATACCTGAAAACTACTTTCATAAGATTGACTTATGTACTGTCTGTTCAAAACGGCTTACAGAAGCAAGCCCCAATTTCTTTTCACTGACATTTCCCTGAAGGGACCCCCACCATGTCCCTACCCTCTGTGCCATCCCTCCTCTGCAAACCCCTGCTTTAACCAGGTCCTTGTCTCCTGCTGGCCTTGGGTCCTCCCCTGCCTTTCAGCTTTCTCTTCTGCCCTCTCTTTGGTGGGAAGTTCCTACACTGCCTTCTCCAGGAAGCCCTCACTCGTGGATCCAGCCAGCTGTGGTGTTGGCTTTGTATGTCACTCACCTGGTATTTAGTTCTATTTGGGGGCCTATTAATCCTGAGGCACAGATATTGTCTTCCCAGTCCCTGCATTCCCCTAGTGTGTGGCATCTCAAAGGGAGGGAGCTTTGCTCACTCTGAAAGGAGCCAACATAGTAGAAGCCCCAAACTGTGGGGCCAGGCATGTATCTCCCTGCTACCTACTTACCTGTGCTCTGACACTCATAGTCCCACTGAACTTGCAACCCACTGAGATGTCCTCCTCGTTGGCTAGACATTTCCTTAAAGGCATGAGAGAAGAAAGAGGGCTCATTAAAGTCAGAGGTGCTCTCTGCTTGCACTGGGTAGTGACTCCACAGCGGGAAGCCAAGAGGCTGATGCTCATGTTTAGCCTGTGTCCAAGCCTTGTCACCCTGATTCTGTGCAAAGAGGAGAAGCTGGGAGCATCTTAGGCCATGGCCTTGTGTTAGTTACTTAAGGATGCGGTCACAAAGTACCATGAACAGAGTGGCTTAAGACAACAGAAATGTATTCTCTTGTATCCTGGAAGCCAGAAGTCTGAAATCAAGGAGTTGGTGGGGCCATTCTCTAGGGGAGAATCTGTTCCATGCCTTTCTTTTCGCTTTTGGTCTTGCCAACAGCCTTGGCATTCCTTGGTTTGTAGATGCATTAATCACTCAGCTTTGCCTTGGTGGTCACATGGCTTCCCTCTTTGTGTGTGTCTGTTTTCCCTTCTTATAAGGACATCAGCATATTGGATTAGGGGCCCACAAACTCCAGGATGACCTCATCTTAACTAATTAAATTGGCAGTGACCCTATTTCCAAATAAGGTCACATCCTGAGGTCTGGAAAAGACATGTATTTGGGGAAGGGAGGACGCCGTTCAACCCAGTGCCAGCCTGGATTCTGTAACAAACTGACTGGGAAGGAGTCTGTACTCTCCTCAGCTAACAGAGAGAATTCTAGAACCTAACATCTATTCAGCAGGCACACACCAAGTTGATTTGGGGGAAAAGCACTGGGGTTGGAGTCAGAAAACTTAGGTATAAGCCCACTCTCCACCGCAGTCCAGTGGGGTAAGCCTTGCTTTCCTTGTCTTTTCCATGGGGATGATAATACCCTTTCCTCCCTCCCAGGGTTCAGGTTAAGAAAATCCACCCACACAAAAGCTCTTCATAGCCTGCAGGCAGGACACACATGGTGGATGGTACCGTGCTTCTTTTTGTCCAGGAGATGGCTTTGTATGTTAAGTTCAGAAATGTGCAAGGGGTGTTTGGAGCTATTTGATAGATACCAGTCCCTCTGCTCACTCCCAAGTACTTCATGTTATTCTGTGGGCCAAGACACCAGCCGTGCCCAGCTCCACCCATCTTAGGTGATGAGGAAGAGTAGTTTCCACGAGCTCGTGAGTTCAGGCCAACTGTGGTGGGGAGTAGGAGAGGAGGCTGTGCATACAAAGACCTGAGATTTGAGCAGTGCCTTAGTCAGTTCAGGATGTTGTAACAAAATACTGTAAACTGGGGTATTTCATGGGGATTTATAAGCCACGGAAATGTGTTTCTTATGGTTCTGGAGGTTGGGAAGTCCAAGATCAAGGTGCCAGCAGATCTGGCATCTGGTGAGGACTCATTCATGGATGGCTGTATTTTTTTGCTGTGTCCTCACATGGTGGAAGGGGCGAGCTAGCTCTCCTGGGTCTCTTGTGTAAGCATCCTAATTTCATACATGAGGCCTTTTGCCCTCATGACCTAATCACCTCCCGAAGGCCCCACCTCCTAACACCTTGGGGGTTAGGATTTCAACACAGGAATTTGGGGGAGGGAATCACAAACATTCAGACCATAACAAGCAGCAATCTTAACTTTCCGTAGATCTGCCGTGCTATATTTCATTTCATGAGTTGGCAGGATAGGTGTTCTTATTTCTAACTGGAATCCAGAGACACTCCATGTGCTGCCTGAGGATCTGCAATTAGTTCACGGGAAAGTGACCCAGATACCTTGATTCATGGTCTAGTCTATTGTTTTAGCTAGTTCCCAGGACTGTTTACAAAAAACTGTAAACCTGTCCACCCTCACACTTGCCTTGAGTTTGCTCTCCCCACCTGCCCACCCCTGACTTCCTCTGGGAAGTTGTCGGGGGTCCAAGCATGTATAAGACCCAATGCTGGCCCAGAGTATGTGCTCTGTAAACACTTTCTTTCTCCTTTCCCCTGTAAACTCAAGCACTCTGGTCTCTGTTCTTCAGGTGCCGCTTATTGTATACTCCTTCTGGCATTGTAGGATCTGGATGTGGAGGTCTCCTTCCCCCAGGGGTATAGGAGGCCCTTCCTTTGTGTTCTCTGCAGTCCTCAACATGAAGCTGGGCACATGGAGCCCGGTCCCCACAGGCTGATGGCGTTGAGCACCCCGGCCTCACTCTTGTTTCTCCTGTGTTCCTGAGCCTCCCACCCGGGAAATACACCCACTGCTGACTCCATGTCCGAGTACCCCAGCCACACATGGCTCCTCCGTGGGCGGCTTCAGGAGAAGCTTCTGCCTCTCCCCACCCACTTTGTACTTCCTGCCCTGCAGGCAGAAGGAGCTCCCTTCCTTGACGGGTGGCCATGAGCAGGGTGATATGTTTGAGAAGCAGCGAATCCTGTAGCTGAAAGGAACTATGGGGGGCACTTCGGTCAGTAGTTCCCAGGCCCTGGTACTTTTCAGAAGTGGGGAGCTTGTTAAAAATCAAGATCCCCAGGTCCTCCCCAGGATCTTCTGACTTAGCAGATCTGGAGTGGGGACCCAGGAGGCTGCATTTTTAACAAGTACCCCAAAATATCTGTAGGTGGTTGTAGGAGAACCGAAGTTTGGGATCCACTCATATACTCCAACCTCTTTACTATATGGATGAGAAAAATCTGGCTCGTAGAGGCTGTGTCACCTACCCAAGGTCACCCAGCTTGATAATGATGGAACTGAAATTAGAACCCAAGATTCCTGGCTTCCAGGATGATGCTCTTACTGCCACAGCTTGCTCATTGCCCTTGCTGTGTTTCCAGAGGGAGAAAAACCATAAGAGGCAATGTGGAATCCAGCGATCCAAATGTGCTCTGTGCTGAGAGGTCAGTAGAACGTGATAGTTAAAACGCCAGCCTGGTGCCAGGCAGACCTTGGTTCCAACCCTGTAAAATGAGAATAATGATTATACCCACCTCCCAGGGTTGTTGTGAGATCATCTATATAAAGCATTAAACACAGGACCTGGTGTGCAGCAAGAACTGGGGGTCAAGGGTTTGGCCTGTGTGAGGGATTCAGGCCCAGTTACTTCATTTGCCTGACGTTATGGCAATGGAGGAGTCCCACAGGCAGGTGGAGGTGCAGCTGCCATTGCATTGCTCTGCAGCAGAGTCTTCAATGCAGGGACCTCCTGGGCACTGTGAGCCCTGGTGTTCCAGGCCCCGAGATTCCCATTCCCTCAACTACCACAAAATTCGTATTCATCTGGGAGAACCAACTCAAGGCTCAGCCCACCCCTGCCAAGGTCACCAGAGGATAAGGCCGTGAATCACTTTTCCCACAACTTCCCTTTTAAGGGCAGGTCCCCAGCTTTTACTGTACTCTGTTTTATATCATTATAATTGTACTGATCAGCAAAGAGAACAGACCCATTTTTACAAGGGAAAGGAGACACCCACAAAAAAAGCCAAAATTATGACAGTTTAAAGCTTGCAGCAAACACTTTTTAAATTAGATCTGCCTTCAGTATGGGTGTCAGACAGCTTCAGAGCAGAGCCTGATTTGGAGGAGAGATGAGTTAGCCCTTTTGGGGGGCATGTGGTCAGCAGAGAGGCCAGGAGCAGTTATTGGGAATAAAATTCACTTACTCACAAGAAAGGAAGGGCTCCTTTGGAGCAGAGACTGTGTCTTTCTTTGCATTGCTGGTGTCCCGGTGCCCACCATGATTCCAGGTGCGCCTTCAGCGCCTGGAGAGGGAAGATGACCATCCTGATGGTCAGCCCTAAAGACCTACCTCTGGCTGACCTGGGGAAAGGGACTCGATGTTCTGGGGTTCAGCTTCTTTTTCTCTGGGAGTCTGACCCTCTCCCCTCACCCACCCCACTCTCTTGCTACCTTGGGGATTAGTGACCGGGGCTAAGGGAGTTGGAGCAAGACCAGGGCTGGGAGACACAGGTGCAAGTCCAGATAATGGAGCAATCATCTGTTCTGGATGGTGGATCAGAAAAGGCATACGTGCAATCTTCTTTTTAAAAAATGGAGTGTGTAAATAAGCATCATTACCACATTACTGATAGTATTTGGTTCTGTGGCCTTAAGCAGGTCCTTCCCCCTCTTTGTGCCTTACTGTCTTCATCTGGACAACTAAAGCCTTGGACCAGAGGAGCTTCCATATCCCTTCCAGCTAGAATGCTTGCTGTGCACCACAAAGCCTGTTCGTCTTCTGCAGCCTTCCAGCTGAACCACCAGGAAGGAATTAGAGACTGAAGAGGGCAAACAAACCAGACACTGAGGCTGGGATGAGGGGAAGTGTTCCTTTAGAGACTAACCCTGTGCCACTTAGGCAGCGACAGTCCCCTTCCACAGCAACCCATGCCAGAGGAGGCTGGCTGCCGGAATGAGGCTCCTGTTCCATGCATTTGACATGTGTGCTGATGACTCCGCACCATATGGTAAGGGTGTCCCAGCTGCCGCTGGTGGGCATTTTATTTCCTTGCCTGTTGGTTTTAAGGAGCCTGGATAGATGCTGCCCTGTGCCTGTCTCAGCATAGGAGGCAGAGCTGAGCAGCAGAGATGAAAGGCATACAGAGGCCAAGGAGGCATCCAGCCTGGTGTAGCTGGTGTGCTTGGAGCCACAGGTGGTCCTGCTCAGGGGCAGTCCCTCTTGTGGGGCCACAGACCTGGAGCAGTCTTAGCCTGGGTAAGCCCAGGTGCAGGAGAGAGGAGGGAGGTTTGGCTAAGACAATAGAAGCCCTGCAGTGCCCTGGACCCATGCCTGCTTTGATAAAGAGCCCTTCTCCGCCTCCATTCATCTATCCACCCACCCATTCATCCACCCATTCACTCACTCATTCACTCATTCCTCCACCCACCCACCCATTCATCCACCCATTCACTCACTCATTCACTCATTCCTCCATCCACCCACCCATTTGTCCATGTACTTCCTTGCTCTCTTCTCACTCATGAATGTGAGGACATCTCGTGGCATCTAGTGCTGTTGGTCATCAAAGGGACCTCAGAGGAGATGTGCTCTAACTCTCTCTGAGGCTCAGTCCCTCCATTGTCTACAGACAGCCCTTCCTTCTTGGGGAGCTCCAAATCTAGAAGTTCTTTCTTGAGACAAGATCCACCTCCCTCTCGTTCCCACTGCTTAGTCCTGCTGACTTCCTTCTCCCTTCCAGAGCCACATGGACCAAGCCTGATCATTTCAAGGGACGGCCCTTGAGCCCAGTGTTTCCCCAAGTGTGGAATGGGCCCCTCGCATGGCTGGGGAGACAATTTTGGGTAGTACATGGACATTTTTAATAGTTATTTTTACTGTTACCATTATCATAGCAAGCGACAATAGTGGTGCTCTGATTTTTTTTTTTTTTTTTTGAGACGGAGTCTTGCTCTGTCGCCCAGGCTGGAGTGCAGTTCACTGTGGCCGGATCTCAGTTCACTGCAAGCTCCGCCTCCCGGGTTTATGCCATTCTCCTGCCTCAGCCTCCCGAGTAGCTGGGACTACAGGCGCCCGCCACCTCGCCCGGCTAGGTTTTTTTTGTATTTTTTAGTAGAGACAGGGTTTCACCGTGTTCACCAGGATGGTCTCAATCTCCTGACCTCATGATCCGCCCGTCTCAGCCTCCCAAAGTGCTGGGATTACAGGCTTGAGCCACCGCGCCCGGCCACTCTGATTTTTTTTAAAAGTTCCCTTTCCAAATTTTTATGTAAGAAAAAAGTGAGTTGATTCAATGAAAAAATGAGGAAAAACACTATGCATACATGGACATGGCAAGGGCTACGATGGTCCTGGGGGATGCTGCACTGGGTACTCTCACCTGCACTCCCTTCTTGCACCCGATCCCTCTGTTCCCCTTGCTTCACACTTTTCTTTGATTGCAGATTTCACACAACTATCTGTATAGGTTATTTGTCAAGCGCACCTGTCAGTCCTGAACCCCCATCTCTAATCCCCACATACATCTCCACAGGGAGGCCGTCACCTCTCTTCATCGTGTCGTGTCTGAAGTGAGCTTCTCAGACATCCTGGAATTCTAGAACCACTAGGGGTTGGGGAAAGGGAGTATTTCCTATTTAACATGTTAAGTTCACATTTTCCCTTTAGCCCTAAAAGAGTCTCTGCAAGAAGATATTCTCTCCATTTTATAACCAAAGAAATGGAGACACGGGAAGGTTAAATCATGTGTCCAAGCTGCAATGGTTGTGGAAGAGCTAAAAATTGTAAACTTGGTTTGTCTCCTTCCAGCTCCATGAATGTCCCACTACACTGGGATGCCTTCTAGCTGCATGCAGGAAGGGGAGCGGGGATTACCCAGCCAAGTTCGCTTTCGTGGATAAAGAAACTGTGGTCTGGCAAGTTTGCATGGCATGTCCAAGTCCCCTGGGGTCACTGGCCAGCCCACACTTTGGACTCTGTCTTCTGTGAGCCTTTCATTCTTCCAGCCGTTCTGAATGAAGTCTGGAGGCCATGTTTGATAGTTCTCGTCAGGCCATAACATTTTCTCACTCTGTCTTTTCTCTTCCTCTTCTCCCTCTCATTGATTCAAACTATCATTGCCTCATTCCTGGACCATGGCAGAGGTCTCCCCACTTCAGTCTAGTTCATCCAAAGATTGCTTTTCATATTTATTTCCTAAAACATAGCGTGGCACACATCACCCTTTGATCATGAACCGTCATCAGCCCACGTCAGCGTGGATGTTAAGTCCCAGGTACAACATCATGGGTAAGGAGTGTAGACTCTCCCTGTGATCCTGGAGGCTGGCTAGAGTTTAGCCCTCACCTGCCTGTGCAGAGGCTTTCCCCCACCGTGCAGACACTCCAGCAAACAGGGGCTGCTGCTTGTTTCCCCTGAGGATCTTGTGTTTCTCGTGTGGAGGTCACCGACCTTGACCAGGACCCCACTGTGCAGCTCCTCCCCTGCCACCTTCAGGCCTCGCTGCCACCACACATCCTGACCACCAGCCCCAGCAATCGCCTTTTCTCCAAATCCTTAAACTGCTGATTACCGGCAGGGCTTACGTGGCGGGCTGCACACACAATCTGTGTTGTAATTTCTCCATGGTGTGTGTCCTTCCTGCCCACTTGCCTGGACGGTGCACCCTGGGGGGCAGGGGAAGCATCTCGTGCCCTTTGTAACAGCAGTCCTTCGTTCCAGTGCCCTCAGGGTGGGCCCTCGGTGCAGGCCGTCCATATTGACGATACCAAGGTGTCCTGTTGGATGCTGCTCATTTGAATTCACATGGTCGGGGCAGGGGGAAGGGGCGCCCAGAAAGAAGGGTGGCCTCTGCAGCGCCCCTGGAGTTGCATGCTGAGTGCTGCGAGATAGGCAGCCTGAGAGGTGAAAGCATGTTGTCAGCCATGACATGCTGCAGGCACCGGAGGGAGGCCGTGGCTGGGACGTTGACCTCGATGGCACTCAGTGCCCTTCAACTTCCACTCTGGAGGACTCTGTGAGCCTCCAGTGCCCAGCACTGTACAATGCACTGTGGATAGCACAGGAAAATCTGCCCTCAGAGTGCTTCTGCTCCTGAAGCAGGAGTGAAGTCTGGCACGCCTGCTGAATGGGAGGGCCTGGAAAGCAGGGCTGTCGTGCCGTGTAGCAATATCCCAAACGAGCAGTGGACAGACTGGCCAGGAGGCTGCAGAACCACAGGAAAAGGAGACCGAGAGGCTGGACAAGCCAAAGCACCCTCCCAGGGGAGGAGGAGTCCAGCTGGCCTGGCTGTGAGAGCCTCCCAGGCAAGGGGCTGCAGGGGCAGTGATGGAGATGGGTGGTCCAGAAGGCAACTTCTCCACCGGAGCAGTGAGAGTTGGGAGAAGACAAGATACTTAGGTGGGGAGGGAAGGATTTACGCAGAGAAGCTGGGCCTGATGAACTACTAATTGGGAATCCTTATAAGTTCTTGAGTTAGGGAAGTGGCATGTCCAAAGTGGAATTCTGGAAAGTTCCTTGTCAGAAATTCACTGCTCAGAAATTCCTTCATCCCTCAAAGGTAGGAAGAAGCCACCACTAGGGAGGGAATTATTGGGTCTGCATCCCTGTGTCCTCCAGCTGTAGATACGAGGCTGTTGAAGAGGCCTCTTCTCGGCCTCCTCACCCTGGCCTCTCTACGAGGTGTAACGTTACTGCCTCCCTCCCACAGCCTCATCCTCTGCGCCACAGCTCTGTGCTGTAACAAGAGGCTAAGCACAGAATTACATGGACTACCCTCGGCTGGGGATTTGGGCTGATCTCTGTAGATCTAGTCTGAACTAAGCATCTCCCGCACAGGCTGGGAGCTAACAGGGAGGCAGAGCAGCACTTGTCTTCCAGTGCCTGCATGCTACTGCCTTTTCCGCCCAGGCAGGACTAAGCTGGTCTTTAATATGCCCAAATGGTTGATAAGGGGTGGAAGCACCGAGCAGCCTTGCAGAGACAGCAAATGAGCCCATCAATAGAGCTGCTTTCAGAAGCAAGTACTAGAAAACTCAACTCGAAATGACTTTCACAATAAGGAAATTT
>NC_044984.1:2468006-2468387 GCF_008728515.1 Papio anubis
GGTAATGGTAGCGGTATGGTAGTGGTGGTCAGAGTGGTGGTGATGGTGGTGGTAATGGTGGTGGTGGTAACAATGATGGTGATAATAGAAGTAGTGGGGATGGTGGTAGTGGAGACGGTGGTGGTGGTGGTGGTAGTGGTGATGGTGGGGATGGTGATGATGATGATGGTGATGGTGGTGGTGGTAATGATAGTGGTCATTGAGCCTGGTTAGGAAGCTCTTTTAATATCCAAACAACCCATGATGGGGGCCTGAGTGGGGAGAGGCCATGGGGTGAGGCAGAAACACAGGGTCCTGTTCCCTGGGCCAGACGTTGGTCTAATTCCTGAAAGAAGGTGGGCAGCTAGTAGAGAGTTTTAAGGCCACTGCTACACTTTTTCC